>NC_041233.1:122088481-122092553 GCF_002837175.3 Physeter macrocephalus | reverse complement strand
GGGTGATTGTGAAGCAGGGAGAGAAGGGTGATTTGAAATCCCATAAAAATCTGTAACGTCTGATGTGAGTGGGGTAGCTGTTTGAGGTGTGTGCAAGTGTGTGTTTTGTGTTTTTCCACCTGGCTAGGTTCCTCTGAGTGCAGCTGTGCATTCATTCGCCAACTGTTTCTCTGGACAAAATTACATGTGAACACAAGTGAGATTTAGAATATGTTCAAATTGTTCCCTGTATGTCAGGCATGTTAGAGCAATACCTTATTGCAACTCTGACAATGTATTAATATCTTTCTCCAAGATGGCTATGAAAGAGCATATATGACCTTAAATCTGGAGATCCCTACGGATCACCAACTGAAGTTGAAGGAATTGAAGTAACAGGACTTTAACAATTATTTTAAAATAATTAATATAACACATTATGGAAAAAAGGAGTACTAAGGTTTAAAGCCTACCTTGGCCTCCATGTTCCATTGAGTCAACTTCTCGTAATGAATTCAGTTCTCAGATTATGCAACCAAAAATCTGTAGGCTTTTGTACAGTTAAATATAGAATATTATAAAAAATGCTAATGTAGTATGAGCTTCAATAGGTGTGGAGAACATTTTGAAATATGAAAATCCATAAAGGAGGTTTAATATTTCCATAGACACCATAGTCCGTGCTGTCTAACTGTAGATTTTAAAAAGTAATGACCCTGACACTCTGAGATGGTTAAAGCCAGTTTTTCAACTTTTCTTGTGGTGAAGCCCCACACTGTCTTAACAACATCTTCAACTTACTTGATTAAACAACCCTAAAATAAATGTACTCCAAGAAATATCAATAAATCTTTACCTAAATAAAAATAATATCCCAGAAATTTTCATCTACATTTTGGATTTTTCAGCGTTTTAAAGTTGGTTTTTACCCTGATTATGTGAGTAATGTGTTGTCAAAATTTATAAAGTACCGAGAAAATAAGAATTATGCACATCTCTATCTCAAAGAAAGAGCTAGTAACATTTTTATATATTTACACTCCTAATAAACTCACATGTAAATATTGTTGATTTCTCGCTCTGTCCGCATATATATAATGTAATGTAATATATAATTTTGGGAACAATGCATTGAAAGAATGCAAGGTTGGGCATCTGATTTGCAGATGACACAACCCACTTTCCAGACCTGCTCTAAGGATTTAAAATAGCTTCCCAATGTTAATGGTCCAACATAGGTAACACGTAATGTAAATGGTAGCTGCTATGATGCATTTATTGACCTGTATTTAAATATCTTCATAGACATTATGATAATGTCTGAATAATGTTATGTCAGGAACATGGGCAATATAGTTTAAACATTTCCTTGCTATTTAGAGTCTAGATTTAGGGCTCTTCACAATTTTTCCATCTTAAAAGTAAACTATTTGAATACCTTTTCTATGTAAAAACACGTCGCCATATCATTTTTCCCCCTGTTAGTAGTAGAATTCTAAGGGTGGAATTACAAGAGGTTGATTAACACATCTTTAAAAACTGCTTTCTAGAAATGTACGAATTTATGTATGTGGCTGTTCACCACTTTTGATTTAATGGTGCCATGTTTTGAAAGTTTTCCGAAAGGTTGAAAGGATTGTATTATTTTTCACTTTTGAGATCAAAGTTTTATGTTGGTATTTTTATTTAATCAAAGGAAATTTCTGTGCACATCATTCGTGTGTGTGTTTTAGATCTGTTTTATTCTTTGTGTTTAAATCAATTTGTATTAATGTTTTAATTGAAAAAATATTAACTTATACAAATATTAACCTCTTGAAGTTTCCCATTTTTATGTAATTTTTCTTCTATCCTTTATATGTTTGAGATTTTCCCATCTAGGAACCATATATATATATTTTTTTTTTAATAAAACCCTGTTTAAATTTATATCAAATTTATTTTTATGTATGGTTTTGAGTGAAGATGTAAATACTTTTTAAAGAAAACTAACTACCCAGGGTTTCATCACCACTTATTGTGTGGTCCATAATGGCTTCTATTGATTGTAATACTTTTATCATATAGGCTCTCAACCTAGAATCTACATTTAGGGTAACGCTAGTGTCAGCTACCAATTGGCACTTGTCATTTACCTCGACGAGGATTAAATCATGTGCTGGTGCAGCTGCTGTAGCCGCTGACCTTCAACAGCCCATGAAAGGAGTTCAGGGTGGAGAGCAGAAATGAGGCACTCTGTGCTCTGGGGAAACTGGCAGCACAGCTCTTCAGAGAGTTAGATAATTTCAGGAGAAGATTTTATGAGCCCAATTCTTGTATCCCTTCATATCTAGAAAAATACTAAGATCTTTCATGGTGACGTCTGCTCCTCGAGAGTAGCAGTAATCTTCACGGGACTAACAGAATCATTCTGCAAAAAATATATGTGCTAGATTGCACGTACTCCTCCTTCACCAAAATCACATATATACTGACCTTCCCCTGCCTCTTTGGAGCAGTTTCTCAGAACTCTCTGAAATGCTGTCTCCTGGGCTATAGTCCTCATTTTTCCCCAAATAAAACTTAAATTGCAACTCTCACGTTGTGCATTTTTTTTTAAGTCGACACTAGTTTATCTTTTTCTGTATTAAAACCACACTCTTAATTTAACTTTATACATATAATTAGTGAGGCACTTTTCACTCATTCTTTTAAAAAAAAAATTCTAGCTTGACTTTCAGCCGGGGCGCGAACCCGGCTCCCCTGCACCCGCAGGCGGACGCGCAACCACCGCGCCACCAGGGAAGCCCTCAGATAAATCTTAATCACTTTCTTAACAACATACTAGGATTTTGATTGGAAGTTTATTAGAATTAAAATCGAGAAAGGTAGATCACTCTATAATATTTGGTTTTCTACAGAATCATGGCATTTTCTCTTTTATTTGGTCATTTTAAATGGTATTTTGTAAACTTGACTTTTTTTCAACTTATTCTCTATATTACTTTTAAATATGTTTATTTTAAATTTTAGTTGCTTTTTTTTTTCTTAGTGCGGGCCTCTCACTATTGTGGCCTCTTCCGTTGCGGAGCACAGGCTCTGGACACGCAGGCTCAGCGGCCATGGCTCACGGGCCCAGCCGCTCCGCGGCATGTGGGATCTTCCCAGACCGGGGCACGAACTCGTGTCTCCTGCATCGGCAGGCGGACTCTCAACCACTGTGCCACAAGGGAAGCCCTTTAGTTGCTTTTTAATTGATGAGATTTATACATATGTTTTCTGTATCTTAAAAGTAGAAAGTCAGTTGTTTTGTGCATTTTTAATGATTCTTGTCCTTTGAACTGTTATATTTTTAAGGATTTTCAGTGGCTTTTCATTAACTAATGAGAAATCTCATAATTTCTGAAAAATGTCCTTTAGCATTCAACAATTCATATATTATTAATTAGTATTTTAGTAAGATAGGATTTTTAAAATCGGGGTATAGTTGCTTTACAATGTTGTGTTAGTTTCTGCTGTACTACGAAATGAATCAGCTATATGTGTGCATATATCCCCTCTTTTTTGGATTCCTTTCCATTTAGGTGTCCACAGTGCATTGAGTAGAGTTCCCTGTGCTATATACAGCAGGTTCTCATTAGTTATCTATTTTATACATAGTAGTGTATATATGTCAATCCCAACCTCCAAATTCATCCCACCTCCCTTTTCCCCCCTTGGTGTCCATACATCTGTTCTCTATGTCTGTGTCTCTACTTCTTCTTTGGAAATAGTTTCATCTGTACCATTTTTATAGATTCCACATATATGCGTTAATATACGATATTTGTTTTTATCTTTCTAACTTACTTCACTCTGTATGACAGTCTCTAGGTACATCCACGTCTCTACAAATGACCCAATTTCATTCCTTTCACTGGCTGAGTAATATTCCATTTATATATGTACTACATCTTCTTTATCCATTCATCTGTTGATGGAGACTTAGGTTGCTTCCATGCCCTGGCTATTGTAAATAGTGTTGCAATGAACATTGGGGTGCATGTGTTTTTTTCAATTATGGTTTTCCCAGGGTATATGGCCAGTAGTGGGATTGCTGGGTCATATGGTAGTT
>NC_041233.1:122087027-122088145 GCF_002837175.3 Physeter macrocephalus | reverse complement strand
TTTACTCTGGCTGGTGAGGATTCTCAGCCATACATGAACTTTGGAAATTATTTAATGTACAGTTCTCCAGTAATTGTTCTTTCCACATAAATTTTTCCTTCCCAGCCTTGTGAAATGTCACCTGTGTGTGCTCAGATTGGTACTCAACAGAGACTCAGAGGGATCATCAGCCAGTGGTGGAGTTTTCTCTCTGGTAGCTCCTTCCTTTTGGATGCCCTTGCCCACAAATTATCCCCCCCTCGACCTCCCAACTCACTGTGTTCTCTCCCTTGCTCTTCCCATTGGAGTCCCTGCCTCTCAGTTCAGCTGTAATTTCTGGGCCACTGCAAGTATTTGCCTCTAACTCTGTTTTCTCCTGCTCCTATGTAAAGGCTCAGGTGCATCTTCCCCTGAATGATGACCATGGATGAAACCTAAATCCTCTTCTCCTTCTCCAGCTACTTTAAACTCCCTCTAGATGTCTCCTCTCATCCAGGCTCAGTGAGTCAGAATCATCCATGATCCATTTTTCCATATTCAACAAGATGTCTGGCCATGTTGAGTCTATCTCCAGTGGAGTGTGTCGAGCAATGATTGGCAAAGAGAGACATGCAGAAAGCAGTTACAGACCATGTCAGGCTGTCGTGGGCATGAGAATGAATGACACTGCTTAGAAGAGGAACAGATTATAGAGAAGTCACAAGGGTAGAAGAGGTTGGAAAATGTTTTCAAACACAGATCGAGGAGAAATCTGGTAGAGGAGAAGTTGAATTTATAATAAAATAAAGAGAAATGACCATTTCTAGGTCCCTCAGAAAAACTCAGTACCTGCTATCTTACTGGAAACATCTTATCAAATGCTATTTCAGTTAGAAATACTTTAGGCTACAAATCCTTTAGAAACTATCCTATACATATTTTAGCAGTATTATAACATAGGCCAAAGTTATGCATTGCAGGATTGTTTGTAGTGTCAAAAGATGTTTGAATATTAGTGTTTATTCTAATGTGTACTGGCAACATGCATTATAGTACATCATCCACTCAGTGCACTGCTTTGTAGGAAACAACGTCCTAATAGAATTTTTTCCCCAGATATTGTCAAATGAATATAAGGAAGATATAATGAAACATTATAA
>NC_041233.1:122070820-122079385 GCF_002837175.3 Physeter macrocephalus | reverse complement strand
CTACCCAGTGATACATAGGACAGAGTCCTGAGCATCTCTAGTGCTGCACAATGTGATGGTCTGGAGTGGTGGCTGTGGACCCCTCTGTAGATCAGCAGAGAAGGTAGTTGCAGCCTTGTGTCTGTACAAGTCTGTACAAGGCGATCTGGCCTTCAGAAAAAGAAATTTGACTAAATGGCATATGTCTCAGCTCTAATAATAAGTCTTTTCTTGAATCAATTTCTTTTTCCTCTCAACTTCTCAAACCCAGGGTAGTTATTCTGCATGAGACCATTCTCTTTTAATTCCATTCTTCAGTCTCAACTTTTGTAGCTTTTCTTCAGTAAGTACCTGTCCATCTTTATTCTTTAGACAAGATAAGCAAGAGGGTCATTTTCTTATCAGAATTTAAAGGAAAACAAATACCTTTACAATTAGACTTTCTAAGGTTCTAAATTTGTTACAGCTCCCCACAGTAATATCTACAATCTTGAGTTTGTGACATTTTTACCTACTTCAGAGATGACTCTTGGGAGTGAATTGGCGGTGGGACCTCACAGACCACTGGGATTTTGAACTCTTGGCAGTTAGATCTGCGTTTATAGAAGTGTTAACAACCAATGAATCAATCAGCATACAGTCCTAGGGGACTGAGGTGACAGTGGGAGAAGACGATCTATGGATGACAGAAGAGATCGGCCTTCTGACAAGAAGTTGCAAAGAGAAAGTGCCTGCAGATACAGAGGTGCCAACATCAGGGAGCAGGAAGGCTTCGCCCACATCTGTTATGAACAAAACCGTCAGAAGTCAGTCATTCCCTGGGCTAATTTGTGCTTCCTCTTTCTCCACTCCCTTGTGCTTCGAGACTGGTCTGCTGAGTTGATGTTCTCCTCTGTGCTATTTCGAAATCTCCTTCTGAGCCAGCAGGATGTAGGAAGCAGAGGTGCCGTGCGGCGGATCTGCTTCTTATAACACGTCTGACCGCCATGCAGTTGGGACAGTACGTGTGCTGAGCGTCCACCTGCTTTCCCACAGGTTTGGCTGACGTGGGACCAGAGATCTGAATGGGGAGGGTGGTAGGGGTGCCTTTGTGTTCTTTCACTCCCAGGTCAGGAGATCTTAATCTGCGGGGCTTAGGGAACCCAGAGATCCTGTGGCCTCCCTGAAGTCTGGTTTAAAATGTGTTTGTGCACATGTTTTTATTCAAATAAAATTAAAGGCCCTGGATTTACCCCATCAGAATATTTTGTCACTCTTCCAGGTCTGTAGGGATCCTTGGGCACTGGAGCAGAACATAGCTTCAGTGATTTCAACACATTTCCACTGTGAACAGTACCTAGTAAAGTAAGCTTTCAGAATCAAGAGCAACTGGTGGCTGAAAGGGTTTAAAAACATTCTATGAAGTCTCTAGAATCAGGAGTGTTTGCTCTGCAGTGTACTGGAACATTTTAAGGTCTAATACTTTGTTTTCCACTTGTGAGCAGCTAGGTCAAAGGGTTTTTTTCCCCCGGACAAGAAAACCTAACTATATATAGTCTATGTGTCTGGCCAGGGTCAAAGGACAAACTAGTTTAGGGCTGGTCACAGGCAGACTTGTCAATACCAGAAATTAAAGTGGCAAAGAGTATTTATGACACAAAACCCTAAACTCATTTCATTATTGGAGAATCTCGATCTACAGAGAGGCAAAGTCTCTTCCTGTGGTTATTTGTAAATACTTCATACAGATCTATTTAAATAGATTTGTGCTCTTCTCAAATTATTCTCTCGTGACAATGGCCAGGACTTAATGCATTTATGCACAAAACTATTTAGGTTCCTGCCCAAGTGTGGTAAAGTGGTTAAAAACAACAACAAACCAAACCAGTGAACTGTTTTTTAAACTGACTGAAGGTGCCACCTACTGTCCAATCTGTAGAAATGAGCAGGAATGTAACCTGAGCCTTATCTACTGAGAGCCACAGGAACTCGCATATGAATGGGAATTAGACTCACGTCTCATCATACTTTCTAATTATACTCTATTTATAATGAGTTATGTAAATAGTTACATTTATGCTCTCTCCCCAACATTCCCAATCTCAGGTTATAGAAAATAAAACATTAGAAAATTATTTTAAATTGTGGCAGATGTAGGAAACAGTATCAGGCTATCATGTGCTTTCTGTAGATCCAGACTATCCAGTACCAAAATGCCTTTAGGTTTCTGCATCAAACATGATCTTTTCCATTTCAACTCTACTGATGACCTAAGCCCAGAGCCCCTTGAGTAGCGGCTCCTGCTGTGGACTCGACTGTATTTACTTTACACTGTGTTGAACAGATGATAGACAAAAAAAATCTCCAAAAAGGAGGAAGATTACAGGTATGCAAAAATGGTATTTTCAAATATTGATTTGGGAATTTTGTTTTTAATGGACCAATCCATAATAGAACAGGTTCAAACGAGTTTTGAGAATAAAATGTACATTTTCTTCCCCGGAGAGATACTGGCAGCCAAGTTAATTAAAACGTGTTTTCTAGGAACCTGGCATAAATTCTCACTTATTTTAGACAAATAACTGATTTCCAGGCTGACTTAAACCCAACGAGTGCTCAAGGAATATTCTAGTGACTACTGTGCAGTGAGGGTTTCATTATTTGGGCTTTGAGTGTGTTCTCTCTTTAATCCTTAAATAAAGACCCATTCTCTTCCACGTAACTTACTATTTGACTTGACTCTAGGCTGTATGACAAGACATTTCTATGTAATCACATGTAAAGTTGTGCGTGTGTGCGCGTGTTTTTAAATACCGTGTACACTCTTGTTCAAGTTCATCCTGAGTTTCAAGTACACACACCCACAGACAAAACTGGATAATTCAGAGTAAAAACACAATCCCTCGTTCACCCGTATCAAGCTATCCATGGTTCATTTGTATATATTCTTCCAACATAAACAAAAATCAAATATATTTTTATTTACTCACAGATAATATATCTAAATTTTTACTTGTCTTAAATACTCTGTGTTGCCTTGCAGCTTGCTTTTGTCAGGTAACAGCATGACTTTGAGGTGTCACCATTTCCTGTTTTGGGGTTTTCCACTGCTATATGAGAACACTGCAGAAAGCTTTCCAAAGAGCCACATATTACTGCTATAAGCATATCCAGGTTCATATTTCATTTCTATCTCTCACCTTCACGCTAATAACAATATGCATAATTAAACGTTTCTAAGTTTACAGAGATAATGTTCTTTAAAGTGAATATAAAGCCCATTCACCAAGCAGTTTCTGTGGTGTCTTGTCTTATTCTAGTCTCGTCTTGAATTCCTTAAATCTTTGAGGCAAAAACTTCATTGTAAACTTTAGGTTAAACTGTAGTCTGTCTCTAGCGCAGCTAATTCCATTACTGAAATGGGTGGTAATAACCCGTTTTCAGATTACTCCTACTAAAAATATCTAGCACATTGATGACAAAAACAAAGTTATTACAAGTCAGTTCATAGCATGAGGCTTTGGAAGTCCGCAGGAGCCGGGAGCTGCCTGTCCGTGTGTAGGGGGCTCAAGGAATATTCTAGTGACTACTGTGCAGTGAGGGTTTCATTATTTGGGCTTTGAGTGTGTTCTCTCTTTAATCCTTAAATAAAGACCCATTCTCTTCCACGTAACTTACTATTTGACTTGACTCTAGGCTGTATGACAAGACATTTCTATGTAATCACATGTAATGTTGTGCGTGTGTGCGCGTTTTTAAATACAGTGTACACTCTTGTTCAAGTTCATCCTGAGTTTCAAGTACACACAGCCACAGACAAAACTGGATAATTCAGAGTAAAAACACAATTTCTCGTTCACCCGTATCAAGCTATCCATGGTTCATTTGTATATATTCTTCCAACATAAACAAAAAAATCAAATATATTTTTATTTACTCACAGATAATATAGCTTAATTTTTACTTGTCTTAAATACTCTGTGTTGCCTTGCAGCTTGCTTTTGTCAGGTAACAGCATGACTTTGAGGTGTTACCATTTCCTGTTTTGGGGTTTTCCACTGTTATTTGAGAACACTGCAGAAAGTTTTCCGAAGAGCCACATAATACTGCTATAAGTATATCCAGGTTCATATTTCGTTTCTATCTCTCACCTTCATGCTAATAACAATATGCATAATTAAACGTTTCTAAATTTTCAGAGATAATGTTCTTTAAAGTGAATATAAAGCCCATTCACTAAGCAGTTTCTGTGGTGTTTTGTCTTATTCTAGTCTCGTCTTGAATTCCTTAAAACTTTGAGGCAAAAACTTCAATGTAAACTTTAGGTTAAACTGTAGTCTGTCTCTAGCGCAGCTAATTCTATTACTGAAATGGGTGGTAATAACCCGTTTTCAGATTACTCCTACTAAAAATATCTAGCACATTGATGACAAAAACAAAGTTATTACAAGTCAGTTCATAGCATGAGGCTTTGGAAGTCCGCAGGAGCCGGGAGCTGCCTGTCCATGTGTAGGGGCTGAGGCGACTCCTCATCTCCCTTCTCCACCATGAAAGGCTGAGAGGGGCTCTGACTTAGCAGCGATGCCGAGAGAGAAGCCCCCAGCCAGCTCAGCGCCCTGACACTTGACTCTTCCCTGCTCGATCCTGTCCAGACGCTCACATGAGGGCACCTCAGCTGACACACAGAATTCTCGCAGCACCACCAGCACACTGGCTGGGTCATGAAACTCTTTCGGGAGAGTTATAGCCTGATGGCCAGGAGAGGACACAGGGGCAGCTCGTCTGCACTGTTTCCAAGCAAGGTGGCAACACTTGTTTGTTGGGCTCTCTTTTCGGCATGTATTGAATTTACACAGCATAATCACAGGGGCGTTGTCGTCATGCTGTCACACACCCAAACAAACCAGATATTGCACCGCATCCATGTGGAGCCGAAGTCCAGTCTTCTCAGGCTTATTGATATGCTTTTACGTGTCACATCCCATCTTTTAAATAATATATGTTTCAATGCCAGTTGCTGAGTTGACTTACTCAGCATCATCTGCAGACATCTTCATGACTGCAGCACGCAGAGCAAGCTGTTTTCCTTCTGCCTCAATTGCAACAATCCTATTTGCTGCAACGGAGCAAATCTTAGCTCCTGGAGAAGCTAAGCCTAGACACGTGATATCAACTCCTCTGAGTACAGATTTGATGGCTCCTTTATCCACCTGCTGGTGTGGAAAAAAGGCCTTTTTTACCTCTTTGTGTGTGGAATAACCTTGGGATTGGATAAAAAGACCCTTCTCTTTTTCTAAATAGAGCAACTCTCCAGTCACTGTAAAGATTTCCATCTGTTCATGGAGTCCCACTCTTTACCTGGTTCCTTCTTAGGCACGATTGGATGAAGCCGTGGTTCAATGCCTGGGAATGGTTCTACTTGTTCTTAATACCCTTAATAGCAGGTTTTCCACCGGATGTAGCTGAACACATTTTCTTTTCAATCAAAATTCTTGAACATGATTCAAGGTGAAGGGGTGATGATAAGGAAGGCCAGGGAATGGGGAAAAATAGATTTAGGAAGGATCCGGCAGACCCCCTACACCTGGAAGGCCAAAGGAACGGTGGCAGCTGGGGTCGCTACCCGCAGGTGACGCATCTGGCCGCACTTTTCCGGCTCCAGGGAAATCTCACTGCTGCTTTTTCAACTACTTCCTCCAACTATTCATGTGAGCACTGCGGCAATTTGGGGGGCTGTTTGGGTTTACCAATTTCTCCCCGGGGCTGGTAGCTGAAAGGGCGGAATTTGAGCAGGAAGAAGAGACGAAGCACTCATTCTCGTTGCAAGAACAGAACGGAGGGGCGGCACCTGGTCTCCAGAGGGACGGTTGGCCATTTCTGCAGGCTCACAGGGGTCAGAAGAGTGTGGGCTTCCACGCTCTGGGGCATCCTCCTGAATTCCACTACAACTCTAGGGTCCTTCTCACGACCATAACCTCCCACGGACTAGCAGACCTCTGGTGGGTGGCTAACTAACGTCCTCTGGGACTTGGAGCCTGGCTACTTTAACTAATAAATTGTTGATGAAAATAATCAATAAACAGTCTATAATAGGAATAGAAAAGCGTCTTATTTGAGCCAAACTGTGGACTATAGCCTGGAAGACAACCCCTCAGATAGCTCTGAGAAACTGAAGGAGCTTCAGCATTGGCGTCCCAGGAAGGGAGGCATTTCAGCTTTATTTTTAACATGGACATTTGTTACTTCTGGTCAATGCACTCTTTTCTTTAATAATTAAAGCAGAAGCACAGGGGCTTCCCTGGTGGCGCAGGGGTTGAGAGTCTGCCTGCCAATGCTGGGGACATGTGTTCGTGCCCCGGTCCGGGAAGATCCCGCATGCTGCGGATCAGGCTGGGCCCGTGAGCCATGGCCGCTGAGCCTGCGCGTCCGGAGCCTGTGCTCCGCAACGGAAGAGGCTACGGCAGAGAAGGGCCAGCGTACCGGAAAAAAAAAAATAAATAAAAATTTAAAAAAGCAGAAGCACAGTGTATGTTTGATAAGCCACGCAAGCTGTTTTAGTATGCGTAACATTCAAGTTAACTCCTGTATAAGCCAGACAACTTCCCCATACCTCAATATGTTAAAATATCTTTTATCAAAATAATGGGTCTGTGGGGGGGGGGGGCGTTCAGTTTTTTCTGCTTTTTTCTACCCGGAAGCTCCTCTGCTTGTTTCGATGGTGACTAGCAATTACTACCTTGTCACCTGTGAGAGTTTGCACACCTGAAACATCACCTATTTCAGACACTATGGGTGCTCCACCTAGCCCGTGGTGGGGGGGTCCATGTTATTGTCAGCTACGGAGCTGTCTAGCTCCCAAATCCCTCTCATCACTGCTTTTCCCCCTCACAAGTCAGTTTCTCTGGAAGCGAATATTAAGATGGATTTTGGCAAGCAGGGTGCACATTAGGTGTCAACCTCTGTGACAGGGCAGAGAGGGATCGGGATTGGCCAGATGGCATAGTTCAGCAGGTGTCCGGCCCTGAGGAAGCCTTGGCTCAGCCCATGGGGCCTCTGAAGCATATGTGGCCATCACAGGTGTTGTAAGTGCTCCTCCACACTTGACCATTGGGTGTGGCAGCCCTGAGAGGGACCCATGCATGGGTGAGGCTGGAATGGGATCTTGGCTGGAAGTTGTCTGTTGATGGCACTCCAGCAGCTGGGCAGTGAGTGTCTTCTGGGCCAGAGGTGTGGGTGGCACATCCGTGTGCACCCTGAGTGGTGCCCCACATTTTAGAGATGAGTAGGTGGGGAACAGGTTAGAGATACTGGTCTTGTCATCTTCACCCTGTTGCACCACCTAACGTGCTACACTACCTGATTCTAGTGGTAAACAGTCATGATGATTAAATTTCTTTAACTTCATTTTGAATTATTACTGTAAAATAGATAGTTTCCTAATATTTACTACATATTCTGGTAGCAAAGTCTCACTATTATCAGTAAAATTAGTTTCGGTTCATTGTGAGTTGTTACTCTGGAGGAGGCTGAAATAATGCGGATTTTGTTTTCTCACATTGTATAATCTAAGTAGATACACGCTGTTGATGCAGTCACACAGAGGGGCAGATCTGGGGAATATATTAAACAAACGTGACATTAAACACACTTTAGGTAAAGGCATCTTGGGGCCTTGGGCCAAATACCACTAAGGGATGGAGGAATCGAGTCTGCTCTGCACAAAAGCATCCAAAAATAGCCTGAAGATACTACACAATGAAAGCCTATTCTTTAGTTTGTCTTAATTCCATCACTGGGCAAGTCTTGGTGACTCATTTGTTGTTGTTTTTGCTGTTGTTGTTCTGGTTCTCCTTGCAATCTACTGGTGCCACTTGAGAAATAATTTTCAGCTGGGGGAATTTTTCCCCAATCCCGCATCCCCAGAGGACAGGTGGCTACATCCGGAGACATTTTGTGTTGTCACGCCTGAGGAGATGCTAGCGGGTAGAGGCGAGGGGTGCTGCTCAACATCCCAGCACTCACAGGATAGCTCCCACAGCAAAAAATTTTCCGTCTCAGAATGGCTTTAATCCCCAGGTTGGGAAATCTTGCCCCAGGCAAGAGCAAAGGGCTTAAACTGCACACAATGTGCATTCTGCAGTTTTTGAGCAGACTCTTGGGTTAAAACTTTATACAAAAAGTGAATACGCTTGTTGAGGTTAGTGGCACTGTGACAAGTCTTGTTGAAAGTCACCCCCATATGATACTGTACCTCTCATGAGCTTTCACTGTAGCTGAGTTTAACAGCCTGACACAAGCCTGGAACAACTTTGATATTTCCCACTTGGTTTATGCAAAGCTCTAGGAGGAGAAGCTAAAAGGGTCATATTATCAGCGGGAAAAGAACATGTAGATGAAAGAAGCTGTGAGAGTTTTAGCGCCCACCGCAGGGTGTGAAGTCGCTGGAGCTCAGCTGCACTCACAAGCTGTGTGAATCAGCTTAGGAGTAGATGCTTGTGCAGTTTAGCCACCTTGTCCCCAATAAATGTTCATGCAATGCCTGCTACACGCTAGACACGGAAATGTCACCGCCCAGTCTCAAGCAGCACCGCTGTAAGCCTGGACACT
>NC_041233.1:122068034-122069816 GCF_002837175.3 Physeter macrocephalus | reverse complement strand
AGTAGGTGGGGAACAGGTTAGAGATACTGGTCTTGTCATCTTCACCCTGTTGCACCACCTAACGTGCTACACTACCTGATTCTAGTGGTAAACAGTCATGATGATTAAATTTCTTTAACTTCATTTTGAATTATTACTGTAAAATAGATAGTTTCCTAATATTTACTACATATTCTGGTAGCAAAGTCTCACTATTATCAGTAAAATTAGTTTCGGTTCATTGTGAGTTGTTACTCTGGAGGGGGCTGAAATAATGCGGATTTTGTTTTCTCACATTGTATAATCTAAGTAGATACACGCTGTTGATGCAGTCACACAGAGGGGCAGATCTGGGGAATATATTAAACAAACGTGACATTAAACACACTTTAGGTAAAGGCATCTTGGGGCCTTGGGCCAAATACCACTAAGGGATGGAGGACTTCGAGTCCGCTCTGCACAAAAGCATTAAAAATAGCCTGAAGATACTACACAATGAAAGCCCATTCTTTAGTTTGTCATAATTCCATCACTGGGCAAGTCTTGGTGACTCATTTGTTGTTGTTGTTTTTGCTCTTGTTGTTTTGGTTCTCCTTGCAATCTACTGGTGCCACTTGAGAAATAATTTTCAGCTGGGGCCATTTTTCCCCAATCCCCCATCCCCAGAGGACAGGTGGCTACATCCGGAGACATTTTGTATTGTCACGCCTGAGGAGATGCCAGCGGGTAGAGGCGAGGGGTGCTGCTCAACATCCCAGCACTCACAGGACAGCTCCCACAGCAAAAAATTTTCCGTCTCAGAATGCCTTTAATCCCCAGGTTGAGAAATCTTGCCCCAGGCAAGAGCAAAGGGCTTAAACTGCACACAATGTGCATTCTGCAGTTTTTGAGCAGACTCTTGGGTTACAACTTTATACAAAAAGTGAACACGCTTGTTGAGGTTAGTGGCACTGTGACAAGTCTTGTTGAAAGTCACCCCCACATGATACTGTACCTCTCAAGAGCTTTCAGTGTAGTTGAGGTTTAACAGCCTGACATAAGCCTGGAACAACTTTGATCTTTCCTACTTGGTTTATGCAAAGCTCTAGGAGGAGAAGCTAAAAGGGTCATATTAACAGGGGGAAAAGAACATGCCGATGAAATAAGCTGTGAGAGTTTTAGCGCCCACCGCAGGGTGTGAAGTCTCTGGAGCTCATCTGCAGTCACAAGCTGTGTGAATCAGCTTAGGAGTACATGCGTGTGCAGTTTAGCCTCCTTGTCCCCAATAAATGTTCATGCAATGCCTGCTACATTCTAGACACGGAAATGTCACCGCCCAGTCTCAAGCAGCACCGCTGTAAGCCTGGACACTCAGGACGTGGTATAGGTGCTGTGACAGACACCAGAAGCAGCCTCACTTGAGGAGAGCACAGACCACAGGCCACTGACTGCAGAGGCTCTAATTTGTAAACCTTGCGGCTACAACTGTCCTGCTCACGTGTGAAGCCGAAGAAGTGCCTCATGAATGGCTGATATGCTTACACTGAGTTTACCAAGAAAACCTGCCCGTGTAGGGAGCTGAGAGACCAGCCCCGTGGAGGACGTGGTAGAGCTGCCGCCACAGCTGCCTGCATAACATCTCAACTGCCTGGTCCCATCACCCACACTAGGCCAGCTTCCTCAGCTCACCTCTCAGTGTCATCTTTTTAGCAGAAAAAAAAACATATCTATATTTGACTTTTCTCTGGCATTTCTCATTTGTTTGGATGGTTAAACAATAACATTGTAAAAGTAGTGGGACAATTTTGACCATATTAGGTATTT
>NC_041233.1:122066017-122067759 GCF_002837175.3 Physeter macrocephalus | reverse complement strand
TGACCAATCTTTGCAAATCTGAGTAAAATTAGCAACCTCTAAAGCTGTAGTAAATTGAGTGTATGAGAATAGGCTTAATGAAGTTCTGAATACATTTAGTCATGCCAATCTTATCAGGGGAGTTATTTTCTTATTGTATTTTTGGGCTATATCTTAAACCAAGGCACAGCCTGTGCTTAGGTGGCAAGCCTTAGTGACCTCCAATCGGGGCTAGCATGCACACCCGGGGAAAGTCAGAGGTGCTTTAGCTGTCTTACACATCCGACCACCTGGCGGGGGGAGACTAACAACAGGGAAAGTCACCAGTGACAGCAGGTACCCAGTTATCCCAGCTCTGAACGGAGGAAGATGGAGCAAGGACAGCTCGCTGGCTGCAGGGAAGGTGCTTATGACTGGCTGTGGGCCCCAGCCTGGCTGATAGCAGGGCTGAGAGCCTCAAGGAAGGGAAAGAAAAGAGAGACAGGAGGGAGGAGAACAGTGGGGGAGGGGTAAATTCACCTCCAGGTGGCAAAACACAAGTGTCACAGCAGAGACTGGGGAGGAGAGGGCCTCCGGTGGGAGGAGCCAGAGAAGAAATACCTGGACGAGGCTTCCTCCACCCCTCACTCCAGACAGGGAGCAGGGGGCGGGCGACGGTGTTTGCATCCACTACACCGACTAAGAGTGTGAGGTTCAAGCTGGTCTTGAGAACACACCTCATTCTTCACTGTGATTGCAGGTTGGGTCTTCTCTGCCCGCTTCCCCCTCACATTTCATTTTTCCCTGAAGTCTTCAATTTTTCAGGCAAAGAGTGTGGCTCAGTGGGCAGAGTTGAGTACCCAAGAGGCAAATCCTGACTCACAGGTGTAATTTGTATTCATATTAATAGCTTATTTATATTTATTAATTTAATTCATTATAATAAAAGAATACTACATAAATATATGGACATATAATGTAAATAAAATGTTAAATATGATATACTGATATTATTTTAATATATTAATATTTATTAGTATATTTTCATATTAATCATACATAGGCTGATTTAGTTAGTGACATCCTTGGCAAGAATAAAAGTGAACACTATAAAAATCAGAAGAACTGAGAACTTTGAAGATCGTTGAGGGAACTCCATGCCCACGATATAAATGGAGAGAAGTACCTGAAGGGCTCCTGGCCAGGGCTGCTGACAGACCTTTTCTAGGCCCCCTGTTTACTGGGTCAAGAGTGAATCAGGGCGCCCCAGATGTCGGGCTAAAAGCAGGAGCCTAGGGGCCAGGGCCCAACCCCCCTGGACAATGCCTGCCCTTCTTTCACCACATTGCAGTGGCCCAGCCCGCCGGCACATCACCTCCTCACTTACAATCCTGTGAACAAACGTTACCACTTCTCCTACACAATGAAATGTGAGTGTTGCAGAAGAATTGGCACCTACCAAATAGTGACAAGCATCTTAAAACTACGGAGAAAGGGAGAAGGAGAGATAGATGGACATATAGGTAAGCATGCCACAGTTTTAGACTATAATGTAAAATTTATGAAAATAGAAAGCAATGTGAAAACTATTTAGCTCTCAGTTTTTATTTGTACCAATGCCTTCATTAAATAATTTATCAGTCATCTAAGTGCAGTAGATTGTAAATCATAAAATAAGATTTTAATTTTGAAGTACTGTAGTTTTCTACATTACCAAAATGTAAGTTCAAATCATCCAATGTCTTCTTAACCAAAGCAGACATTGGTTGCATTACAAAGATCCT
>NC_041233.1:122055503-122065930 GCF_002837175.3 Physeter macrocephalus | reverse complement strand
TGTTGACCAACATTCTCCAGTAGGTTCAGCCTCCACTTCAATGTGCCGTAAATCCTGAGGCACTAAGCAGACCAAGAGCCTCGCAGTCCCATTACCCACTCTGTTTCCACCCACCAGGGTCATGAATCCACAAGACGCAGAATGGACTGGACTCTCTAGGCCACTCGTCTCCTCCTACCATTCCCCACTCACAGGCCCAGAGAAACCAAGCTCCTTGCCCTGATTTAAGGAGGAAGGAGATCCAGCAACACTGCCAGAAGAGGCACATAGGAGGGGTCTCTGCACTCCCAGAGGACCGTGGACACGTCAGGTAGGTTTGGGTGGAACACGGTGGCTGGAAGAGACTCAGAATCTGCCCTTCCCCTGTTGCCAGAAGTAAGAGTGTTTATAAATGGATGTTAGTTTTGAGAGAGCTTGATGAACTGGTTCAGCTCCTACACATGCAGAAACTGTTGACCAACATTCTCCAGTAGGTTCAGCCTCCACTTGAATGTGCCGTAAATCCTGAGGCACTAAGCAGGCCAAGAGCCTCGCAGTCCCATTACCCACTCTGTTTCCACCCACCAGGGTCATGAATCCACAAGACGCAGAATGGACTGGACTCTCTAGGCCACTCGTACACCTATGGGACCTCGCCTGCTGAACAGACTCAGAAACCGTCTGTGGGCTGTGTGAGCTGAGGAAAGTGGGGGAACTTGGATGGACTGGAGGTAGAGGGCAGGGTTTTCTCTGATGCAAAGCACAGGCTGTGGTGTTTCTGGGTTGGAAATATTCACAGCTCAGCATCTAATGGAGGGTATTTGCTGGAGGTGTCCTAGTAGTAGAGTTTCTTAGGGAGGTGAGAGGAGATTCTGGGAAGATGCAAAACACCTCCGAGAGCCTTGGACCACACACCCAGCCTTATGACCGCAGCGGTAGAAGATAGCAATTTCTTATATTTAAAGCTGTCCCAGGTCAGGACAGCCGATTTCCCAGGGCCTGAACAGTGAAGCATACAGGAGGGTGTTGCTAACAATGAGCAGTGTCCCTGAGAAGAGGACAGACGAGGGCTCCCGAGAAACCAGAACACAGGCTATTGAGTCAGCAAGACAGTCATGAAGGGGGTGAAGCAGACATCATGCTGGAACTCACAGCAATCTTTGCCCTTGAATAAGGCCCTACAGGGAGTGAAGTGTTGGAAGACGGAAGGGAAGATGGAGGGCTGTGCAGGGCGAGCACACAGGAGAGCGTGCATGGAACACGTTGCACATCTTTTTTCCTTAGAGGGCTTTTATTCAGAAAGTAATGACAGGTCCATGAAGCAGCCCTGAAATATGGATGGTCTAGAAAGTCATTTCTTTTTTTCTTGTCAAGCTTTACATCTTCCGGGTGGAAAGAGAAAATGAGAAAGAAAGGAAGGAAGGAAGAAAAGAATAACAAGAGATGTCCTCAAGTGTTCACTGGTTCTCCTCCGTAGGGGCCTTGCAGGGACCTCAGCAGAATATGCCCTCAGGAGATGAGCACTGTACCTCATGGGGCCCCTGGGTGACTGCAGGTCCCAGGGTACTGCTTCCTTGTCCCAAGCACAGCAACTTACCTGGGGGCAGCTGCCTGCTCACTAGAGTCTCTCTGTGTCCAGAGTTCTTTTTGCTACAATGAGGGGCACTAATAGTGGGGTCACTCTCAGTTTGGATGACATTGGGGGTTCCAAGGAAGAGCAGCATGGCTGGGCTTGTCTCCTCTGGGCCTACTGGCAGCTCCAGGTGAGTGCGGTAAGTTGGGGCCAGGCAGGGAAGCGGTACTTAATGTTAGTCAACTGTAGACTTTAAATGGTTAAAGGGAAAATATATATTTTACATTTTAAAAAAACAACAAGAAAAACCATGATGGCATGTGAATGTACGTAAAATCTTATGGCTTAAAAAGAAAAATTCTTAGGCCAAACAAAGGAGTACATTACGGATACATTCTAAAACATGATCCTCAAAAGCATGATATTCAGTATAAGAAGCCAGACATAAAGGGTACATATTGTATGATTCCAGTCACATGAAATATTGAGAATAAGCATATCCGTAGAGAAAGAAAGTAGATTTGTGGTGACCATGGCCTGAGCATAGGTGGAATAGAAGAGACAAATGGGGATAGGGTTTCTTTTTGAGGTGATGACATGTTCTGGTATTAGTGCCGATGGTTGCAGAACTTTGTGAATAGATTATAAATCACTAAATTCTACACTTTTCAAAGGGTGAATTTTATGGTATGTGAATTATGTCTCAACTTAAAAAATGGTTACTAATAAGTGTGATTTTTAAAATAACATGGGGAACATTATCATGAGTTTTATCTGCTTCCTGCCATACTAAGCTCTGTAGATATCAAAAAAGACACCTCTCCCTCCAATGGAACAAGCACTATTTACTCAGAGCTTGTGTATAGAGCAAGGGAGTCAGCCACCACCACTCACATCAGGCTGAGACTCAGGGCACACATAAGAGTGGGGACACTTTCTGGTGGCAAAAGAAGGAAGCCATGTCCTGCCCAGAGCTTGTGATGTGGGGGGGCTGGAGACAAGCTGATAGGAAGAGGGGCGTCCTAAGTGATTACTTAGGGGAACATATTTGGCTTTCACTGCATTTGGTTCTACATGGAAAGGACTGAAAATGATGAAGCTGTGAGTCACTGACCAAGTCCTGACCCTTGGGGCCTATTGCTGCAGAGGTTGGAGTCTGGTTTTCCAGATTGGTTGCTGCAGGGTGTGGGTCAGGGCTATGTCGCTGGAGGGAGAGGTTCCCAGACTTCCAGGTGGATTTAGAAAATTCTGCATCCCACAACCCTCCTTCATCATCTTCAATCAATCAGATACCCTGTGGATAGAGAAACTTGAATCAATGTTTTTAAAATTAACTGCCAACAGAATTGGAAATGACTAATGTACAATATAGTGACATACTAAAAGGCAAATATCAGTAGAAGAATCTAACTGAATTTTATAAATTCCTTCCAAGCAATGAATATGCTCAGTTAAAATCACACTCCCATGAACTGAAGTAATTTGTAGTACATATCTGTGTGAAAAGAATTTTCAAATATGAAATATGTAAACCATGAAAAAATCTCCTTATAAGTCAGCATTAACAACTGAAATTTTGATGATAGGAATCTGTAATAAGCTAAATGGCATCCCTCTTGCAAAAGAATTCCATTTTTCTCATTAGCAGACTTGTATCACAAAAAATTGTACTAAATATATTTTAAATTTCATAAATCAACATTTTGTGAAAAAACTGCAAACGATAGTAATTATTACAGCAATGTCAATTTACTGTAAATCTTAGGATTTCTCATTTCACTAATGTTCACATTGTAGTGAATCTCACAACAAAAAAAATTTCAATTCATTTGATTTTTTTCTTGCCCCAATACCGAAATCTGGTCATCTGGTCGACCTTGCCGCTGCAGATGCCAAGTGACTTGCAACTGGTGTTAACCTCAACAGGAAGGATCCAGATCGCACACGGGCGAAGGCGCACCGCCTCACCACTGATTCCGGGCCTCGACCCAGGCCACCATCCGTCCCATTTCTCGGCTTGGGGGGTCCTCCCGTCCGCCCGCGAGTCTGTAGGCCGTTCACAGTCTGCAGAGCTTCTTCAGAGAAGCTACCGACAACCGCGCCAACCTAGGACCGCGGCCAGGCTCGTGTCTCCTCCCGGCCATCACCGGATGCCCCGGGCGGTCCCTGTTTCCAAAGAGAAACGGACTATGACCTACGACTGCCGAAGTCTAGGAGGAACTGCTGCCACTACACGAGGGCCCTCCACGTTTGCCCTCGGCAGTCCGCGGTGAGGGGACCTGAACAGTTACGAAACGCATGCACCACGGTGACGAGGCGACCAAGGAGAGGGGACGGGAGCTCCCCGCGTAGACGCCGGTTCAATCTGCCGGGTGGATACCGTTTGTTGACGTGCAACCCGTGCCCCTGCCTCGGTGCAAGGTCCGCCGCCGTGACCGCCTCGCGTGGAAGGAAGCCGGAGAAACTGAATGGGCCCCGGTGAGCAGCCCCACCGCCTCGACTGCACAGGGATTGACCCGTCTCCCCAAACCGGCGAGGACGCCCCGACGGATCGTGACACAAGGAGGACGACATCGGTCACGGACATCCTCTCCTGGTCACGCGTGGCGGGACGGGAGGTCTCCACGGGCCAAGCGGCATCAGGGAGTGCTGGTCGACCTGCGCAGACGGCCCACCAACCCTTCGAGGGAGCTCAGCGGCGGCCCCACAACACACTCCTCTCCACATTCAATCTCCGGTGAGAGCGGGACGCGCCCACCACTCCGCACCACCGGGATGGTAGCCGCCAGCGTCGCCGGCCTCCCGGAACTCTGCTCCGCGCCTGGCGGGCGAGTCACATCCCTCGCGAAGGTCGCCAAAGCTCAGAAGGGAAGGGACAATATAAAAGCGGCCGCCAGGTGGCTCCCGACAAGGGGCTCGTACGTCAGCGGGATGGATTCTGATCGCTGGCCGGCGAGGGATCACCTCCGACCACCCAAACGCCCGAGTTCGTCTCGGGGCGTCCGTCTCGGAGCGAGCTGCCTGTTCGGCTCGGCACGGCACGATGCGACCCCAGCAGCGGACGGGGCTGGGAAGATTGGGGCAGGAGGCTGCCGCGAAGGAGATGCGCTCCTCACGCTAGTGTGGAGAATTCTGCAGTCAGAACACTGACTCTAAAGACTTGGGGTCCCTTAGGGCCCAGCCTCTTACCCCCTTAGCAGGAGACCTTAGCAATTCACTTGGCTGCTCCAATTATCTCTGCCCACCCTACACCTGAGCAGCTCTTCTCTCCATGAACCTAGAGCTGCTTTCCCAAGGAAAGATATCCCCATGCCATTGCAGGTAGGAGCCAAGGAGACAACTGGACATTTGCATCTGGATCTATTAGAGAAATATTATATACCCAACGCAGGAAGATACAAGACGGAGAGAGTCTTATAACTTTAGCACCACATGGCCATGGCTTTCATGAAACAGTGACGCACACTCGGCAGATCCAGGGGTGTCAGGAAGAAGAAAGGCACACACACAAGCACACATAAGCACACACACACACATCCACGGGTCTAATAGGAACACTTACCAGGGCTGGCAATGGTGGGGTCAGAAAGCCGATTGGTTCCTTTGGTGGTTCCCTGGGCTAGAACCCCAGCTCATTCAGGCAGATCCTGCTTGTTTTACTGATGCCACTGGGGCAGAGTGAGGTCTTGGAGCTCCCCAGGCTGTGGTTTGCTGTCCAGTGCTCTACATTTTGTCTGTGTACTATGCCCCTTCTCCTCCATACACAGTCATAATGAAGAAAATAAGAATCTGCAGACGTTGCATTCAACTTGCTAATTTGAATGTAGGTTAAGAACACAAAGGAAAAGATTTATGTGAACAACTTTGCTAAGGAACTTACGTTTATATATGTGAAGCTATCAAAATGTTTATGAGTAGTCTGTAAAAAGTTAATCTTTTTAAAATTAGGAAAACTAAATGATTTTTTATTGCTATCCCTCACCAAATCCCCACTCACCCCAGCACTTATGACACAGGACTCACCTGATGAAACGCCTGCTCCCCACTGGCCTACAGATTTCTGTTCTGAGTCATTCTCTCTGCCCTGTGTTCACCACACTCCTAAGTCCACTGCAGCCAGAAACATGATGAAGGAGACCAGTGAGCCCAAGGGACGACCTTTAAAAAAATAGAAGGAAAAAACCTCTCCCGTCTTCTATGAGGTCACAGCCTTAATGGAGGCTGGAACAAGTGAAAGTAAATGTTGGGAAAGAGAGTGTTTCTACATTGGTCCCTGACCTGCCGTATCCCTAATAGGGTGGGGAACATAACTGGCGTTAATATTTCCTGGGTGCAATTAGAAAATCCAGACTCAAAGTAGAAACCTGACCACTTGGCAAAAGATGGATCAATTCAGGAATCAAAGTAATTTTTTTTCTCACCTGTTGTTTCATTATCAGGAACTCTGCCACCACCGGCCCTCCTCTGCATCCCTATGCAGGGACAATCCGAAAATCAAGCAGATAAATCTGAAGAAAGAGAAAGCAGCCATGAAACCCAGCGTTTCAAAGTATTGTTAGATACACCAGGCATGAATCCCCAACCACTCAGCTGGGAGTGACCCCTCCCACCTTACCCACAGGCATGAGCAGACAGAAGGAAAGCTTTTTCCTCCCATGGTCAAAAAAAAGGCTGCATTGGCTACTCGGCATGTAAGAAGGATATAATATCCCCATTTTGCAGAAAACAATGCAAATTATGGGGTGTTATACTTTGATTCGACTTACTCTTCAAAGTTATTATTTTATTAATATTCAGTTCCTAGGATTACTACTAATTCCCAGGTAACACTGACCATGGTCTCCTGGAGAGTCTTGTCTCCACAGCAAGGACACCTCTCGCAAGACTCTCACTTAATAATTCTTGGTGAAAGTCACCATTTGTTCTCGAACACCCATTCCAGGCCTTTAGCACCACACCTTCCCTGCTGCGCCCCCTACCCCCACACCGGTTGCCCTTGCCCTCAGTCATGTTGGTTCCTCCCCAGGTGGGAATCAGCAACATCAGAGCCTCAACCCTAGCTCTGCCCTCCATGGCCTTGGACATGTGCCCAGGAGATTTTCTATCAATTTACTGGAGGATGGAACAATCTGAGGACCCATGTCATTTGACATTACATGTCAAACTCTAACCTGTGCTTCAATGAAATGGTAATTGATTAAACATAGCTCATGGATATAGTATTTGAAACATAAAGAAGATCTAAAACTTAATCAGAAAGCTATGACCAGTGAGTGTTTACCAGACAGAAAATCTGTGTGAATTCAGCAAAGTAACACTACCTGAGAATGTAACTGACATGGGGAGATTGTCAATGAAGACCGTCACTGAGGGAGCCGCTGAGAATTCACATGTAGAGAATTGACTGAATGAATATTATGTGAGTAATTTTAACAGCCTCCCTTTCCTTGTCAATAGCAGGGACTTCATGCTGGAGAAGAGCCCACTGAATGCAATGAATTTGAGGACATTTCACGTACAACAAGCTTAACTCCAGGTGTGTTACGCTTTCAGCCCAAACGGGAGAGACTTCAGCCGTTATTCATCACTGAATTAACATAAGCTAAATATACTAGAGAGAAACCATGCAGATCTCAGAATGTGGAAGGTTTTTAGTCACCCTCCAACCTTAGACAACATGAGAGAGTGCACCCTCTCACACCTTGGTGTGACTCTTGCAAATGTCCTGAACGTAGGAAATAATTCAGCTGAAGCCTCGCATTTATACACCAACAGCTCACACTGGAGAAGACGAACCTTATAAAGGTAATGCAGCCAGAGAGCTGACTTTTATTCACACCAATAATCTCACACGGGAGAGAAGCCCTATGTTTGGAATGACTGTGGAAGAGCTTTCAGTGACCATCCAACTCTTCAATATCATGAGCACATTCACACAGGAGAGAAACCACAATGAATATCACTTATGTGAGAAAGCACTTAGTCAAAGCCATAACCATAGTCATGGGGGAGAATTCACACTGATGAGAAACCCTACAAATGCGATGAATGTGGAAAAGCCTTTAAATACAGCTCTCACGCTTATACGCACTAGAAAACTCACAGGAGAGACACCTTCTTTCTGGAATCCATGTGGTGTAGCCTTTACCCAGAGCTCCCACTTTTATAAACATCAGAGAATTCATACAGAGTAGAAATCCTGTGTGTGTAATCAATGATATTGAGCCTTCAGCCAGAAATTATCCCTTTTAAACCACCAGGAAAGTCATGTGGAGAGAAACCCTGACCCTGTAATCATAGTGGAAGAGCCTTCAGCTGGAGCTCCAGCCTTCAGCCAGAAATTATCCCTTTTAAACCACCAGGAAAGTCATGTGGAGAGAAACCCTGACCCTGTAATCATGGTGGAAGAGCCTTCAGCAGGAGCTCCAGCCTCAGAATACACAGAGAACTCAGAGTGGGCTGAATCGCTGACACAGTAGAGAAAACAGCCCAAGGTTTACGACGAGGAGAGCCCTCTTGGGTTAAACAATCTAATCACTGCTGTAGAAGAAATCCGATGAAATGAATGCTAGACTTCCATTCGTCATGGAGTCATTGGACATGAGAGGGTTCACACTGAAAAAATAGTCTCAGTGTAATGAAGGAAGGACATTCTTCAGTGATTCCTTATTCCTGACTGAACAAGAAAGTGCTCACACTGCGGAGATGCCAATTCTAAAGACAATGTGGAAAATCTTTCACTTGCTATTCACATCAGAAAACTCATACTGGGAAAATAGTCTATAAAGAATGTGTTAGTATGCAATTGAGACAATAATTAAGTCCTTCAGCAATTGTCTTATTATTAAATATACAATATAAATATGTAGATGGTGGAGGGTTTTGAGAAGTGCTGAAAGCAATATTCAGTTTCAAGTAAGAAGAAAGGAAGCAAACCTGCTTCAGTAGATCAGTATTTGCAAATATGTAAGCACTACTGAGTAGGTATGTGTCATTCAAAATCACGAAATATTGTGATCAGTAAGAATGGGCCCGTTTTCTGTTAATATTCTGTCACTGTTGATAAGTTAGACACTTTCTGTCTTTATAAAATTATAATCATAATTACAAAGACTGGGATCAATCAGGAAACAACGAAGAATGTTATCTGAAAATGTAAAACATAGTATGATGTGTGTTAACACTTACATTAGCGTTCTAATATGTGTATAGATATTCAGGATGAATGGCTTCAAGGATAAATACACACATACTTTGTGATTAACCTCTGCTGCTTCAATTAATTCTATTACTTACCTTTCATTTACTATATCCCATATGACTTTAAAAAAGAATTATACATTAATTATAAAGCCCATCATAGGGACTTTCCTAGCATTCCAGAGGTTAAGTCTTCACCTTCCAATGCAGGGAGTGTGGGTTCGATCCCTGGTCGGGGAGCTAAGATCTCACATGGCTCACAGCCAAAAAAACAAAACATAAAACAGTAACAATATTGTAACAAATTCAATAAAAAAATTTAAAAATTGTCCACATCAAAAAAAAATCTTAATTTTTTTTAAAAAAGACCATGATATTAGCTGCAACATTACTGTGTGTACGTGCATCTGAGTGCACACACAAACACACTTGCAAGGGAGAGACACTGTAACAACTCTCTGATCATAAAGGGAAAATGCAACTCAGGAATTATTAGTATAAAGGATTCATACAGGAGCAAAATAAGCTAAATCACCTTGCTCATTCATTTATCAACTTTTCAATTATTAGATATTTAATGAGAACTTCCAAGAGTTCAGAACTTGGATTGTTATGATGATTAAACAGTAAATAGCACAACATATTTCTCTTCATAAAACTCTATATTCTAATGCAGGTAATAAGAATAAATTGCAAAATAAAATTTCTGACATTAAAAAAAAGACATGTTCCTACATTGTATAGTCACAAAATATCACTACTAGTCTACAGTAAAAAGTTGGCACTTCATAAAATAAAATTGACATTTAAAACTGTCTCAATTCTGGAACTTTGAAAAGTTATATATTTTTGAAAGACTGGTTAGTAAAAATATTTTACAATATTCTCAATTTTGGAAAGCTTGTCTGCATGAATTGGGGAGAGTAAAGCTAGATTTCCTGTCTTAAGATCCAGGTTTGCTGTTCTCTATATTCCAAAATAAGTACTTTTAAAATTGTTAGAATTCAAAACTATATGTTTGAAAATCAGTAACGATTTTTATAAGAATAAAAATTCTGCTCTACGTGCCTCTTAATATTCCTTTCATCATCCATTTTATTAAAAATTCAACTGGTTACCATTTTAAAGGATAACAGACAAGAGGTTTGCTATCTTGCTCTTTATATTGGGCTTTTAATTCCTTTTTAATTTTTTTGATAATCCAAAGCAATCCAAAATAACACATTATTATTGAAAAATGCAGAATTTCCCAGTGTGTTCTGTGGTGTATATAGTCCCAATGCTATTATATACACTATTGGTAAATTTGAATTTAAATGTATTTCTAAATACAAAATAAAAGTCTAAAAATGCATTTACCTATATGTTTCATTATGCAATAATGCCCTTTTAAGAAAGAAATGGCTTACCAGATGCAAGAATACCTGGAAGTTGCATAATATGTTTTTATATTTAATAACAGAAAATAAGGTAATACGTGATTTTTTGTGGTTATATATTTTTATATTCTTATGTAAATTCCATATTCATTCTTCATCAATGTGATTGTTTTCTAGTTTATTTTACTCTAGTGTGAATTATAGTGCAATAACTCTTGATAGTTTTCTATAAGAAAAAGCTTCTTGATGAAATTCTCCATGATCAATTAACTTTGGTAAACACTGCCATAGTCAAG
>NC_041233.1:122049406-122055405 GCF_002837175.3 Physeter macrocephalus | reverse complement strand
TATTGGTAAATTTGAATTTAAATGTATTCCTAAATACAAAATAAAAATCTAAAAATGCATTTACCTATATGTTTCGTTATGCAATAATGCCCTTTTAAGAAAGAAATGGCTTACCAGATGCAAGAATACCTGGAAGTTGCATAATATGTTTTTATATTTAATAACAGAAAATAAGGTAATACGTGATTTTTTGTTGTTATATATTTTTATATTCTTATGTAAATTACATATTTATTCTTCATCAATTTGATTGTTTTCTAATTTATTTTACTCTAGTGTGAATTATAGTGCAATAACTCTTGATAGTTTTCTATAAGAAAAAGCTTCTTGATGAAATTCTCCATGATCAATTAACTTTGGTAAACACTGCCATAGTAAAGAGATGTCGCCAAACCAAAACTTAAGTAAATTCTTTTATGGCTTTCAATGTCCTATTTTGAGGCTCAGAAATATCTAGCAGTCTTTGCAGCTGATGCTAATTCAGGTGGGTGCTAGGTTTTAGTTACACTAATTTGTGATTATTTCTTAGATGAAAATAAAAATATCTGCAGGTGGATTCCCTTCCTCAGTGCAGGAATAATTGTGAATTAGTGTTTATTCTAACTGAGATTACTGAGACTAATGCAACATATTTACTTTTACCTAAAGTATGTTTCCAGGGCCAAAATTGGCTAAAAGTTTATCTGTTTTAAAGGTAAAAATCCCAGCATATGTGTTTCAAAAACGTTTTTCTTCCCGCTTTTCTAGAGCAGGGGTTGGCAAACTTGTGTAAGGGACCAGAGAGCAAATATTTTAGATTCGCCATATGATGTCTGTTGTTTCTACTCAGCTCAGTCATTGTAGCCAAAAAGCAGCTACAGTAAAATGTAAAGAAAGGAGTATAACTTTGTTTCAATTAAACTTTATTTATAGACAAGGAAATTTGAATGGTATATAATTTTCGTGTGTTGCCAATAATCTTTTTATGAATTAATTTTAACCATTTAAAAATATAAAAACCATTCTTACCTTGTAGTTCCTACCAGCACTAGCTGGGTTTGGAATTTGGCCGATGGGATGTAGGATCCAATGGCCTGTTCTCTCGAGTTACAGTGCAAACATCCCTCCTTAGAGACCAGCATTCCAAAACGAATTGATTGTACTAGCCTTGAAAATTACATTCAAAAAAAAAACAAGTTACCAAAATCTGCCCAAGATGTGAGGGGATAAATTTCTCCCCCAGGGTGCCCCCCTCTGCTCACGTATGGTCCCCTCATGTTGGCGTCCCCAGCCACCTGCAGTGAGTGAGACTGTCCTGTCCCTGTGCTCCCTGTCCTGTTGTGTGCAGGGGGCCAAAGATTTCCGAGCAATATTTCCTTCTGGGCACAGTTCCTCATCCATCAATTCACCACTAACTTCTGTGGCTCCCAGAGGGACCGAAAGCCGCCTTTCCAGCCCCACCCCTGGCTTGGAGTCCAGCCGCTGAGTCCAGCTTCTCTGAGGGCTAATGGCCAGCGGAGTCTGGCAGCTCTTGTGGGTTCTGTGCACGCAAAGGGGCTTGGGGCCGTGACCTGTTCTTCAGCCTCACAGCCAACACCAGCGGACGACTCTGACAGTTCAATTCACCAAACATCTTATTTTGGCTGGGGACAGAACACCTTCTACAAAACATTTATAAAGAACATTTCTTTGGCCCAGGATGGGAAATCTGGGCCCTTTCACACCAGTGACAAGGATCAAAGAAGTAGCACGCGGGGTGCAGTGTGTAGTTGACCCCCGCGTTGCTGTTCCAGTGCCGGCCCTGCGCGCAGTGTGCAGCCAGCGAGGCGGCTCAGCGCTGCGTCTTTCGGCTCTTAGGCTGCAGACCGGGAAGCCGCTGGAGCCAGAAGTGGAAGCGGCCCGGTGTCCCCGGACCGGCCAGGAGACCCCCGACGGCGCGACTGGCGTCCGTGTCTCCCGGCTCCGCCTGCAGCTCAGCAGGCAGGTCCGTGAAGGAGCGAGCGCGGGGCGCGCGGAGCACACGGCAGGGTTCCGGGCTGGGGTGGCGATCGCGGCTGGGCCCATCCCCGCACGAGCTCCTGCCCTCCTCGCTGACGCCGCAGGGCCTGGATGCGTGGCGGGAGCCCTGGAGGCGGCGAGGAGAGGAGCGGGGAGGCCTACAGGCCCAGGAGACGGTCCCGCTCCTCCGCGCTCAGGGGAAGCGGCAGTCCTGGGAGCACCACGGGCGGTACAGCGGTTCCTCGGCCCGGCAGAGGGCTTCCCGCCGGCCGGGCTCAGCCCCGCGGGGCCGGAACCGCACCCGCTTCCCTCCCTCGGCGCACACAACCGGGCTGCGCCTCCGGCTCGGCTCTCTGCCGCGGCCGCGGGAACTTGGGGTCGGAGGACGGAGAGAAGGGGCGCGATCCCTGCATCTCCTCTGCCCCCTGGAGGCTGCCTCGTCCTCCAAAGACAGGGGCCTGTCCCTGAGCTTGGCGGCGGGGCCCAGGGCCTCAGACGCGCCGGTGACCTGGCTCCTCCCCAAGCAGAGGACCCAGTGCTCATTTTGAAATGTATAGAAATTCCAAATTACTCTGTTGTGTAACAAAAAGTAACACAGTGTTGTAGATCAGTTATATTTCAACAGCCAACCAACCAACAAACAAACTCATCCAATAAAAGTCCGATTTGTAGTCGCCAGAGGCGGGGCCTGGGAAGGGGTGGGGCTGGGTGAAGGTGACCCACAAGACAAGCGTCCAGCCTTAAGAGAGGTGAAGTGCCAGGGATGCAAGGCAGGACATGATAAAGATAATTAACACTTCTGTCACCTATACAAAAAAGGGGTTAAGAGAATAAATTATAAGGGTTCCCATCACAAGAAAAACACATTTTTCTATTTCTCTAATTTCGTGTCTATATGAGATGATGAATGTTCACTAAATTTAGTGGGATAATCATTTCATAATATATGTAAGTCAAATCATTATACACTGTAAAGTTACACTGTGCTCTATGTCAGTTATATCTCAGTAAAACTGGCAGAAGATAAATGAATAAATAAAATGGTGCCCCACTGAATCTCGAATAAAATGGATGCTAAATGGAATTTTAGTGGGCATGTGCAGCAGTTTTGGTATTCTAATAAAAACCATTATTGATTTTCAAAAGTGTATTTTGTAATTGAACAATTAATTTAATAATACTTATTTCATAGTATTTTGAACAATTATCTTGGCTGCTAGAAATGGAAATCGATCTTTATTCTTCCCAAATCTTGCAGAATAACTTTTCAAAGGTTCAGAATTTTGTAAAATATTTTTTAATAACCCAGTGTTTTTGACAATTTTTGGCCTTCCAAAGTTCTATAATGACACTGTTATAAATCTCAATTTTATTTTATAAAGTGGCAACTTTTCTTTGTAAATTAGTAGCAAACATTCTGTAGTTACACGATTTGAAAAGCCTTATGTAAGTTTGATGTTTAATATCAGAAATTTTATACTGCAGTGTATTTGAATAAACCTGCGTTAGAATGTAGAGTTCTATGAAGATAGGGACATTGTATTATTTACAATTTAGTCCTCATAACAAGCTAAGTTCTGAAATCCTGGAAGCTTTCAATAAATATTTGTTAATAATTGAAAATTTGATAAATTAATGAATAAGGTAACTTAGATGTTCTTTCACCTGATGACACATTTATGCCATTGACTTCAGAGTCACATTTTCTCTTTCCATTTCTGCAATGATTTATTTTATTTTATCTTACCTTATTTTATTTATTGCGGTATAGTTGCTTTACAATGTTGTGTTTCTGGAATGATCTTCCACCTTCTCGGTCCTGACATATCTTTCTGTTCTTGGTAGGGGAAAAAAAACTTTCGGCTAAAAAATTCTGATGTAGGAATAAACCACTGCCTGACTGAATTCGTGGGATTCTCACATTTTCTCTTTAGGATCAGATGGATGCTACATGCTCTCTCCCTTGCTAGCATGTTTGTGTGTGTGCGTGTGCATGTACACAGACAGGAACACAGACACACAAAGGTTGCAGGCAACATCCCATGCTAATTTATTTGTAATTCAATTTGAAGTCATGAGGGGCACATTAAGTGAAAATATGAAAGGTATAGAATAATTGAAGCACCAGATATTACAGTGTTTCGAGACAGAGGGCTTCTCACCTTGTAAGTTCATAAGTGTAAATAGAAGTTAATGCTCTGCTGAAGTGTGTCTCACGTTTATCACATTAATGGTTCACTCCAGTGTGAGTTTCTGATGTATTTAAATGTGAGGCTCCAGCTAAACTATATTCCACATTTATAACATATATAGGGTTCACTTCAGGGTCAGTTTTCTCATGTCATCTAAGGTTACAGCATTGCCTACAAGCCTTCCCACGTTGAAGAGACCTGCATGGTTTCACTCCAGTATAAATTAGCCTATGTTAATTCAATGATGAATAAAGGCTGAAGGCTCTTCCAAATTGATTGCAAGCATAGGGTTTCTGTCTTGTGAGAGGTCACTCATGTGGCGCGAAAGTTGGGTTCTATGTGAAATCTCCTCATATTTGTTTCATTCAGGGGGTTCTTCTCAAGTGTGAATTCTCTGCTATTGATAAGGAAAGGAAAGAGAGATAAAAGTTTGCTCACATAAAATTCATTTCTTCAGCTCTCTACACATAAATTCTAGGCAGCTCCCTCAGTGACGGTCTCCACTAACTACCCTCCACACACGCCATGTTACTTACATTCACATAGAGTCTCACTTTGCTGAATTCACATAGATTTTTCTATTTTGTAGCCTCTCACTGCCATCGTTTTCTGATTAAGTTTTAGGTCTTCTTTATTTTTCAAACATTATATACATGAGCTACATTTAAGCAACTGCCCTTTTGAAACTCAAGGTACACTTTGTCTTTGCGGTAATATGGTTCCAAATTCAAATTATTCAAAACCTCTGCTGGGCCAGCGTTTAAGTCCACTTTCAGTCAGGTGCTTGTGCTGAATTCCTCCTACCCTAAGATCATGTCTCTAATGTGGACAGTGGGGTTCATCCCCAGAAACTTACTGTTGACCTTGAGATAAATGGGTTATTCCTGAAGCTACAGTTTGTGAACATGTTGAAAATATTGATCTTTAACACAGAGAAAAGGTATGAAATGGAGGAATATATCAGTAATTGGAAACATATTATAGGATACTGACAATTAGAATATATCTTTAAAGGTAAAACCAACGAAAAATAAAATGGGTGGGATGTGGGCGAGATCAGGATGAGGAAAAGTACCAAAAGGGAGGACTGAAACAGTGGGCGCTGCGTTGAAGTTTATCACCAGTAACAACAGAGCCATCCTTTCCTCGAAGGCCAAGGAATATGCAGAAGGTTAAATTAATAAGAGTGATACGTTCACAGAATTGTGGTACTATAGGAGGGATTTTTCTAGATTGACGTCAACAAGATACCAAAGACATTTCACTCAAAGAAACCTGCAATTGACATTACCCCAGTTCTGGTTGAAGTTCATAATCACACGTCTTGAAAATCACTGATTCCTAAAAACATGCTGGACATTCTGGTTCAGGCTTCCCCGTCTCCTCAAATGTCCAGAGGTGATGGTCGAGGGTGACAGTGCTGAGAAAAGGCAGCAGTGTGTATCGAAAGCTCAAACCCTGTTTGACGTCAAGTCCAATGTTCCTCTGGGTTTACTTCAGATGCATCACAGAGATGGGCAAACTCTGAATACAGAGTGACTTTCATGATAAAAGAGCATCACATGTGGGGTGGTGTGAAATAACCTGCACAGTCCTCAACAGAATGTTAATTCTGAGCTGACTGGCAATTAAAAAATGTGTACTTGGGAATTCATAACTATCCCTGCTCCCCACTACTTTCAGTTAAACCTACAGACTTAGCACAAGGCAGGCAATATACATGTTCCGCCACTTTTCAGCAGTGACGACAGGCAAAGTATTCCCCGATACAAACCTCACTCTTCTCATGTGGGAAACACTTTAATAACCTCTCAAGAGAGTTGAGTGATT
>NC_041233.1:122046267-122048805 GCF_002837175.3 Physeter macrocephalus | reverse complement strand
GATAATTTGAGGAAATTCTTCAGCTCACTGTCACAAAATCTGCAAATATTCCTCACTGTTGACTCCCAGGCCCATAGTAAGAATTGAAGAATCATCTCTTCCTTGTCCAAGCCCAATTTCTCCAACTGTATTCTTTTCTCTCCTGCATCCATGGAAACTTCATGTCACTGATTATAATTTAAGTATTATTTACTTGGGCATTAAAATACAAATGCTTTAAAACCCGAAAAATATCTCCCTTGAATCTTTGGCATCATCAAAAAACTCCAGTCTTTATGTAAAACCACACAAAACCCACAGCCTGATGGACTGTTTGTAGGTTAAACTCATTTATATAAAGATTGATCCTCTTGCTGCAAATTCTCTTCCCGGGACTGGCCACAATTCACAAAAGAGTGAGACCTCTGGCCCTAGGCATCAAGATTGCTATTGGAGGCTTTTAGAATATTAGCAAATTAAAGAAATCACTTATACTTTCCTTATATGTATCTAAGTGGTTAACCTGTTGAGAGGAAAAGCCTGTGTTAGGGAAGTTATTCCTTGATTAGATTTATCCTGATGGGCATCCAGATTAAAGGAGTTCTTTCTTTATGATTATAAAATATATGAGGTTATCAGATCTATTAACAGGAGCCCACAAACAATTCTATGCCTGATTCTATAAAAAGAGACTAAAACTTTGAACTCAGGAGTGTGGTAGCTGCATACTTATGTAAAGACACAAACACAGTTTCCCCACACATTTTGTTTCTGGTGATTACTAAAGAAAAATTTCCCCAGGAGGAATCAAAGTCATTTATTATTCAAGGAAATTTTAATCTAAAGATGGTTATTTAATTTGATTAAAGACCTTTGGTCACAGGCCATCTGAGAGTAGATTAGGTTACTGTGCACATGGAATTTCTGTGGATGTACAGGTCAAATGTAATAGTCAAGAGAAACTTGCTTTATGACTCTACAGTTGACTTTTCTGAAATTAGTCCAGAGAGGAAAAGAGGAAAAAAAGAAAAGAAAAAATAAGATGACTATAGATATCGTGAAATATTATATGTGTTACCTTTAGGTTCTATTCAAGACAACAGGGACAGGAGAGTTACCTAGCTAGTAATTTAAAGAAGGAATCTCTGAGGCACTGACATTTAACCTGAAAGTGAAGCAGTATAAGTGTAGCTAGAACCATGTATGTGGATATCAAGGAGGAGAGGCACAGAGACGAGAGCGCTCATTGTAGAGATAAACTCGATGATTGGTTCTGTTGGTGTGGTTCCGGGACGTTATGTCAATGACTGAGCCCCAAATAATTAGTGGAGCCGCTCTCTGAAACTGCAGACGAGAGGAGTAGTTTTTATTTGGAGAGGAAGTTCCTGGTTTCTGTCTGATATACATTTCATTGTAGGTGCCTGCTTCCCATGCAAGTATGGATGACACATCAGGAATGAAATCTAGCATTCGTGTTTACGCATTATTATCATAGCGGTAGTAGTTGAAGACTGAATAATTATAACAGTTTTCAAAGAAGGTGTATATAGTAAAAAGAGACAAGAGGGCTACAACGGAGTCTTGAGATGCTGAAATAGTATCGTTTGAGGAGAACTGTGCAAAGTACATGGGAGGAAGTGACTAGTTTAAAGGTAATGGGGAGTTTGAGATGTCAGATGACCTTGGAAATATAAAGTTCCTGACGGATGTCACAGTCCAATTCTGCTTGGGTCCAAGTAAAATACTGAGAAACATTCATTGGATTTAATTACGGAGAGATATCTATAATGTTATATAGGTTTCTGTATACGCAGGTCAATACTAACAGGGAGATCACTCGTAGTAGATCAAACTGCGGGAGGGGCGCCCAGAGATGGTCACTAATCCTGCACTGCTCTTTCAGTTTATTTTGGAAGGAGGAAATACATTGGGCAGGAGCTAGAGATAAATTGGTTCAGAGATTTGGTTTCAAGAATGAAAAAACTGAAAAAGATGAAAGGGAATGGACTGGGAAGAGATGGGTGTTTGCTGGTAGACAGCTTCAATTTACAATTAATAATAAAACATCCTCCAGAGAGCAGGAGAGAAGGGGATACATTTGAGAAAAATGGGCTTATCCAGGCATAGAAATGACTTTCAGTTTAAACAGGAGCAGCATCGCCAATGGGTGAAGATGCAGGAAGAGGTGTTCACTTTATGACAGTAACCTGAAACATTTCTTCAAATTATATAGTTCATCTTCATGGTAGGAGGTGAGCACACTGTTGAAAGTGAGGGAAGGTGAGAATTTCAGGGATTCGAAAAAACAACGGGAACATCTGAAGTGTGTGTAAAGCATGGGAGAATGATTTATGATCACGTCCTTGTAGGATGCCAGATATTTCTAAAACTCATTGGGAGATATGTATGATAGATGCAACCATAGGAAGGGTTGATTTTTTTTTTTGTAATCTCTGATTGGGGTGTTGATCATCAGATGTGCTGAGAGGTCAGAGGGGCCTGAGAATTGTTCCAGAAAACTCAGGAGACATGGGACTGATCGGGAGGCGGGGTCAGTGC
>NC_041233.1:122043467-122046243 GCF_002837175.3 Physeter macrocephalus | reverse complement strand
TGTACTAAAGATAAATGAGCAAACGTAGGTAAATCTCAATCACAGGGTCTCCAAAGGAATGTTTTCAGGATCTCAGGATCAAAGGATTGTGATCCACCCCTGTTCCTGACACATTATCAGTCGTTGTCTACGTAGTAGTTAATGATTAACATTGACTTAGGTAGCACTTGACAGTTTACACATACTTTCCTATACAAAAATTATGAAATGAAGAATGTTTCTCCCCATGATATTTAGTAGGACAAAACTCTGCTTTCCTGTGTAAGGGGGTTTTTGTCCTCATTTGTGTGACAAGACCTTCCAACAAGACATGAGTCCCTGGAATGTTTTCCCCACCATTTAGTAGATACAATGTGGCCTGGTCACATGTCCACGGCCATAGAGGGCAGCAATAGGGTTGAGGCTCTCATGTTGCCTGATTCCCTCATGGGGAGGAATCAAGGAGACTGAGGGCAAGGGCATCCAGAGGGTGGGGACAGGGCACAGCCGTGAGGGTGGGGGCTCTGAAGCACTGGGGCGGGTGCTGGAGAAAAACTCCTGGTGCATTTGATCCAGAATTATTTCAGGAAACATTGAGAGTGGTGTTCTTTCTGTGGAGTCAACACTCCCCAACTGATCATTGTGCGGGTTTCCTGGAGTTTGGTGTAAATCCTAGGAACTGAGCATTAATGAAATAACTCTGAAGGAGTAGCTCTAATAAAAGTACAACACCCAAGGATTTTCATTTTTTTATGTGTAAATGAAAATATTACTCTCTTGCTTATGTGCCATAGCCTACACTGCCTTCTTGTTGACCCTGGAGAGAGGGGCGTTCACCATATCTACACATGCCTGTGGGTTAGGTGGTAGGGCTCATTCCCAGGTGAATGGTAGGGGATTCATGCCTGGCGTACCTAACAATGCTTTAAATGCCTGGATTCTCTTGGTTGCTTTCGCTTTCCTCATCCTTATCTGCTCAGTTTTTCATCTGACCCTGCATGAGGATGCAGAGGAGGACAAGTGGTGGCTGAGTTCCTGACAATGAAACAGCAGGTGAGAAGATATTTATTCTTGAATTGGTCCATCTTTTGCCAAATGGTCCGGTTTCTCCTTTTGGCCTGGATCGTCTAAGTGCACCCATGAAATACTAATGCCAGTTATGTCCACCACCCTGTTAGGTAGACTGATGTGGAAATAATCTCCTTCCGTCATTCACATCCACTTGTTCCAGACTCCATTAAGGCTGTGACTTGGCAGAACAGATGGGAGAGATTTTCACTAAAAACAGTAAATGCAGCCCTTAGGCTCAGTAGAGAAAAATTCCCTAATTACCATGTGAATGACTACAAGGGCCTTAGGTGTGTGGTGAACACAGGTGATAGTGATGAGAGAAACAAATTTCCAGATCCGGGGGGGAGCAGATGTGCGGACTTCTCATTGCGGTGTCTTCTCTTATTGCTGAGCACGGGCTCCAGGCGCGCAGGCTCAGTAGTTGTGGCTCAGGGCCTTGGCCGATCCGCGGCACGTGGGATCCTCCCAGACCAGAGATCAAACCCACGTTTCCTGCATTAGCATGTGGACTCCCAACCACTGTGCCTCCGGGGAAGTCCCTCCCTATGTGTCCTTCACCTTTTTTCTAACTTGAAAACTGAATGAAACATATGCAATTATTTTCTTAATTGTAACTGTGTATTGAGGAGAAAGTGTATGATAGACAGAATGAAATGTAGGGCACTGGACAGCAAATGACAAATTAGGGAGCTCCAAGCCCTCACTCCCCGCCAGTGACATCAATACACCAACTAGAATTTGTCAGCGCAGGGGACCCAAGAAGTGGCAACAGTGATCTCTTTTCTGCTCCCACCACTCTTAGCCCTGGCAGGGGTACGGATTACCTGCCGATATGTGTGTGTGCGTGTGTGTTTCTTTTTTCTTCGTGCCACAGCTGGACTTGCTGATTGAGCCTGCGTGTTTTAAGAAAGCAATGGCCATGTTGCGCTCACAATACAGTGGACCCTCTGTCGCTCTTGTGTCTTTGGGAGTTGAGTGCACACAAAGTTTGTATGATGGATCGAGGCGCGAACTTCCAGTTGTCCCCTTGGCTCATACCTGCTATGCAAGGAGAATGTTCTTCCCTTGGGATATCAGCTCAAAGCTTTTGGGGAGAACGGCTGCACAGGTGTAGGTTGGGGCTCGCAACCCTCGGCATGGACGATTGGCAAACCAAGTGAATTGCTAGGGGCTCCTGATATGAGGAAACAGGCTGAGGACATAGGGAGCCCAGGCCTGCAAAGTGAAAGTTCTCCTTGCCTGTAGGTGGCTCTGGGTGTGGGTGGAGGAGAGACATTGAGAGGCTGAGATTCCAGCTGCCTGTCCCAGGACTGCAGAAGGAGGGGGCAGAAAAGCAGGAATTGTGGCTCATGTTTGTTTCTGACACACTCATCTTTCTGGCTCTTGACACCAGGCTATAAGGAGGAATTTATTCTTGCCTTTCAAAGTTGCTTTACCTATTCCAATCCTTTACTTTTCCATTTATTTTTTTCAAAACATATATATAAACTCGCTATTTTCATTAAACAGTTTGTCATCAACATTTTTTCCAAGTCGATACCTATAGATCTAGATCATTTTAAAAAATATCAATAAACCAAAGCAGAAAGTGATAGTACTGTATTCTCTGAATTTACTTGAAATTTACTTACCTGGTCCCTCTTAATGGCTGTTTTCTAAATGTTCTGTTCTTAAGTAATACTGATATCAATATTATTATTACACATGTATTTGCACAAATGTTCCC
>NC_041233.1:122037154-122043192 GCF_002837175.3 Physeter macrocephalus | reverse complement strand
TTTTCTATTGGTACTTTCATGGTTTCATTTTACAATTCACGCAGTCCATCTCCCTGCAGAATTTTCCTTGTTGACAGCGGCCGGCGGCCGAGGAATAGCGTGAAGAGAGCGTCTCTTCCGCGGCAGCCTCCAGGCAACATCCTCCCAGCTCCTCGTCCCCCGTCTGTTGCCGGGGTCGCGCCGCGTCGTGCCGAGCCGTCAGCTAGCTCCGAGGCGGACGCCCCGAGACGAGCTCGGTCGTGTGGGCGGCCCGCGCTGCACCCTCGCCGTTCGGGCGACCGGGATCCGGCCCGGTAACTTTCGAGCCGATTGTCGGGCGCCACCCGGCGGCCGCTTTTATATCGTCCCTTGTCTCCGGAGCTTCGGCGGTCTTCGCGAGGGCTGAGACTCGGCCTCCGTGTCCGAGGCAGAGTTCCGGGAGGCCGCCGACGCTGGTGGCGACTGTCCCGGTGGCCCCGGGGCGTGGGCGCCTCCTGTTGTCGCTGGAGATTGGGCCTGCAGGTTTAAGATGCTGTGGCCGTTGTCGCGTTCCCGAGTGAAGTGTGGGAGTTGCCTGGCTGGGTCGACCAGCATCCGCCTGTGCCCCTCCAGCCGCGGGGACCGAACGGACACGACCCGACCTTGGGCGGCCGCCGCATTCTGAAGGGTAAGGTTCTTCCGAGACCTTCGGTGAGCCTGAGGCTTGATGGTCCCTCCTTGTGAGTCACTTTAGGGGCGTTCATTTTCTACCATCTCGTTCCCCCAGCATCCCACTCCGGAGGTGGGGAACGGCCCGGGCCCTGGCGTTGAGGCCGTTGGAGGGCGTGACGTGCTTTTTGGATGGCGCCCTTGGGTCCCGGTCTCCGGGGCATGGGCGCTACGTGCTCTCGCAGCGATGTGCACGTGCAGACATGAGTATTGTGAGGCTGGTGCTGCGCTCCCTAGAAGTCGTTGAGTTGTTATCTGGACAGTTCGACCGCACGCCCTGGTGCCCTCTGCCCGCGGGGAACGCTCGTTTTGCTCCGCGTGGTCAGGAGAGGGTATCCGTGCACGGCGTCCCCCTCCACGTTTCCTGGTGGTCGTACTTTCATTTCCCAAGTCTCGCCTGGGGGTGGCTGAAAGTCTCCTACGGACGTGGACGGAGCCAACTTTCCGGCGGCCTTCCCTCTGGATCCCGTTTGCCCTAATTCCCAAATTTCTTTCTCTCCGCATTCGTTAAGGCCCGGATGGCGAAACGAGGAGGCATTGGGAGGGGGACCCAGCGGACCCCGCCCTCCCCATCCTCCTTCACACGTGTACGCGACGCCCCGGCCAATAGGCCGCCCGTTGTTGCATCCCGGCAGCCTTGGGAATCCATTGCGTCCCGGTCCTGTCGCCGTGGTGGTGCTCTTCCCCGGCGGCCACTTTCTCCGAGATCCGCGAGAAGCGCCCACGGGCGGCGCAGACGGAATTCCCGCAGGCCGAGTTGCGTCTAGGCGGGAGCGCCCGTCGTCCCCTCTTCTGTTGGCCTCATCGGCAAAGCGCTTGTGTGTCGACCACACACAGGTCCCCTCACCGCAGGTGATGACACGTACAGTGGCGGGCGAGAGAGGAGGGCGCTCCAGGCGCGGCCACGGTTCCGCCTGGGACTTGTGGTGGGAGAAACCTAAAAAATGGGAAATGGCGAGCTGCCTGGGGCGTCTGGTGACGGTCGGGAGGAGGCCCGAGGCTGGGCGCAGTCCCGGTTGGGCGCGGTTGTAAGAGGCTTCCCGTGAGAATCTCATCCCGGAATGGCTTCTGAACTCGCGTGTGGACGGGGGACAACCCGGAGAGAGAAATGGGACCTGTGGTGGAGCCAGCGAGTGCAGAGGAGTTGGGGGGGCGCACCTTCTCTTCCGTGCCATCCAGATCCATTCCAGTGGTTTTTCTTCCATTTGGATAGATCTGATAGGTTGCAGTTTAAAGAAAGACAAAGCCTCATTGCTAGTCTCCGCAGAAGGATTCAGCAACAGAGTATCTTTAACATCTTATTAAATGCTCTCTCAATTAAAAACACTCCAGGTTATACATCCTTTAGAAACATATCCTAAACGTTTGCTAGCAGGAGAATAATGCATGCAAAGGTTATGCATTGCTGCATTGTTTGTAATATAAACAGATTATTGAATATCAGCGTTCATCCCAAAGTGGATTGGCAAAGTGCATTATAGTACATCATCCATTCAGTGCACTTTCGTGCAGGAAAGTATGTTTTGATAGAGGATAATTTGCAAGGTATTGTCAAATGATTAAAAGCAAGACAGAACAGAACACCGTGCCTAGTATTCTACTATTTGTGTTTTTAATTAGGGTGCCAAGGAGAAATACATATTCATATTAACTTGTATGCACATAAAGACACTCTGGAAGTATGCGTGGGAAACCAGATACATGACTACCTGTGGAGGGCAGGGGCTCCTGGGAAAGAGGGGGAGGTGGTGGGGGGGCACAATGTGTAATGCCAAGTAGTTTATATTTTCAGGACCTTCAACCATGTTATATGTATTATAACCTCTCTAGAAATTCAAGAAATTGAATTTTTTAAACCTGCAAAGATTAAATTGCATTTACTATTTCTACCGATTACATTTCAAGGTGGTTTTACTATGGAGATTTGCCCTAAAATGTCTACTAAAGACTTCCGTGGTTTTTCTATTTTCCTCTACTTTTGGTAGGAGACAAAGAAAACCAGGGCAATCACTGCTGTGTAGGTTATCAGCCCCCGTGGTGGCTCCCCTGCTTTTTTCTCCTTTCAAATACTTTATACACTGTGTGCTTATCTTCTCTTCTTATAGGGGCACAGGTCTGGATTAGTGCTGACCCATATGACCCATTTTAACTCAGACACCTCTCCTAAGGCCCTATTCCCAAATACAGTCACATTCTTAGGTACAAGGGTCTGTACTTCAACATATGAAATTTATAGGGTTTCAGTTGAGACCTTAAGGGCAGCTGCTCCCTGTTAGTTGAAGCAGAAATCTCAGAAGAGAGGAATCTTCCCACATGGCCTAGAACTTCTTGACCCAGCCAAGTCATGACCATAAGCCTGATTCCCTGTTGTTTTACCACATGTCTCTGTGACTGAGAGTAGGTCAGGGAATGAATAAGAAATGATGTCCTCAGTACATTTTCACTAAATATTTCAGCCTTTTGGAGGCCAGGTGTTCACAAAAGTTAAGAAGTTATCGTTTTGCTCAGCAAGTTCTTGGCCTTGGAAGGTACACAACGCACTGAGGAAGCGACCTAAGTGTCTTCCATATGCTGAGCAGGCCATGGACACAGGAGCAGGGGACAGCCATGAGAGGCAGCCTCACTGGGAAGCAGTTGCATCACCAGTTTAGCTCAATCAGATCTGTGTTCTAGGTGCTGAGCTAGAGGAGGGCGTCAGTCCTGGGACACTGTGGACACGATGCAGAAAAATTACCTTAAACCCACAGTCATACTTAAATAGAAAAAATGTGACATATTAAATTTTATTGCCTCCACTGAGCTATAAACTTGGTGAAGGTGGTAATGTTATACATTTCACCTCTTAGTCTGCAGAAAATTTCACATGCTGCAATCCTGGAGACTCTCAATAAATATTTGTTACTTTAATGAGTGGTGTGTGAGAGAGCTACCTGATTTTAATTGAAGACTGTTGTCCTATGATAATTTTTCTATGAAATGCAGAACACTTGGGAGATATGTTTTCCCTTAAGTATCTCATGGATACTGTGAACTCTCCACCTAGTAATGAACATGCCCAGACACAAACACATCGCTGCAGCCGACCTCAAGTGTTCTATTTCCCTCTTTTCAAGCTCATAGACCAACCCATTAGCATTCTATATGGATGGGCTTTATAATGGTTTTGTGTGTGTGCGTGCATCAAGAAAGAAAAAGTTGATGTATTTGAAGGGAGAGAACACATTATGTAGCTCCTGTCCTCTCTCAAGCCCAACCCCACAGCAGATAAACTTATGACATAGGCATTCTCCACGGGGACCATCTCTTTTTCCCAGGTCTTTATTTTTATTTATTTATTTTTAACAACGTTATTGGAGTATAATTGCTTTACACTGGTGTGTTAGTTTCTGCTTTATAACAAAGTGAATCAGCTATACCCAGGTCTTTACTGATTAACACCATTCTCATCGGAGGAAGAATGGAACACGGGAGGGGGACCAAGTCTCTGACTTCCCTGGCTCAGGGTGCAGAGGGTGGGAAGGGCACCCCAGCCCCTGCCCCCATTTACTCCCTGCAACGTATTGGCCACAGCCTCAGCAGAAGCAGCAGAGCCACTCCTCTCCTCTTTTGCTTAGTGTTCTCATGGAATATCTTTTCCCATATTTTCACTTTCAGCATATGAGTGTCCTTACTTCTGAGTCTCTTGTAGACAACATATAGTTGGACACTTTTTATGTCTATCTTATCCAGCTTTGTTTTTTTACTGTTGAGTTTAAGATATATATATATATATATATATATATATATATATATATAAATTACTGATATGGAATGACTTTTAATTGCCAATTTGTTTTCTGTAATGTCATATAGCTTTTCTGTCCCACATTTTCTCCCATACTGACGTCCTTTGTTCTTACTTTTGTACTGACTTATTTTAAAAATTTATTTATTTGGCTGTTCCACGTCCTAGTTGTGGCATGGGGGACCTCTGATCTTCTTTGCAGCATGGGAACTCTTAGTTGTGGTATGTGGGCTCTAGTTCCCTGAACAGGAATTGAACTCAGGCCCCCTGCATTGGGAGCATGGAGTCCGCACCACTGAACCACCAGGGAAGTCCCCTGACTGACTTTTAATTTCCTTCTGTGTATATTCTATAGATATGAAATTTGTGGATACCATGGAGATTACATATAAAATCCTATCAAACTAGCTTAAACTGATATCAACATAATTTTAATCACATGCAAAATCTCTGTTACATCTCCTATTCTATTACACATTAATTACATGTTATTCATGTCACAAATCACATATTTATACATTGTTTTCTGTTAATGTAGAGGTACGAATTAGTTATTTGGGGATGCTATAACAGAATGCCACAGCTTGGGTAGCTTATAAACAGAAGTTTATTTCTCATGGTTGTGGATGCTGAAGTGTGAGATCAAGGTGGATCAGTAAAGGTCTTTTTCTGAGTCATAGACTTTTCATTATATCATCACCTGGAGGAAGGGGCTAGAGAGCTCTCTGGGGTCTCTTTTAAAAGCACACAAGAGACTTCCCTCGTAGGCCAGTTGTTGAGAATCCGTCTTCCAATGCAGGGGACACGGGTTTGATCCCTGGTCAGAGAACTAAGATCCCACATGCCACGGGGCAACTAAGCCCATGTGCAGCAACTAGTGAGCCTGTATGCTCACACCAGAGCCTGTCTGCCACAACTAGAGAGCCTGTGTGCTGCAACTACAGAGCCCCTGTGCCACAGGTACATATGAAGCCTGTGCGCCACAACAAAGATCCCACGTGCTGCAACTAAGAGCCAATGCAGCCAAATAAGTAAGTAAATAAATACATATTTAAAAATAAAAGCACACAAATCCTATTCATGGTGGTTCTCCCTTCATAACCTAAGCACCCCCCAAAGGCCCTACAACATAATACCAACACGTTCAGAGGTTATATTTTTAGCATATGAATTTTAGGGGAAACAATCATACAATTCCAATAAATTTATAATTATTTTAATATTTTGGTTTAAAAAATATCCTAGAATAATAAAAAGTGTAGTTACAAGTCAAAATTACAGTTTTCTTTTCTATTTGTCCGTTTATTTACCTTTACAACAGAAATTTATATTTTCATATGGCCTCAAGTTACTGGTCCTTAAGTCCTTAAGTCCTTCCATTTGGACTTCAAGTACTCCCTTAAGCATTTCTTGAACGGTAGGTATTATGGTACTGAACTCCTTCAGGTTTTGTCTGAGACTGTCTTTCAATTTCCTCATTTTTAAAGAATAATATTGTAAGATATAGAATTGTTGTTAGGTAGTTTCTCCCAGTACTTTAAATATATCATTTCACTCTCTTCTGGCC
>NC_041233.1:122035185-122036829 GCF_002837175.3 Physeter macrocephalus | reverse complement strand
AGGTTATTAGCCAAAATTATGAATTCATAGCTGAAATGTGTGGTAAAACATTCTTGATAAGAGTTTTTCCATGTCTGAGAATTTTGATATGAACTCCAGCTTTTCAGTTTGATTTTAGCATTGATAGATCCAGTGTGAGAATTCAACGTTGACTAAGGAATTAAAAATCCCTGAGGGCTTTCCTTCATTGGTTACAGTAAAAGTGTTTACTATGCTGTGAAAACTCCTGTGTATGTAGGTCTATTCAATGATAGTCTCCAGTTAAAATTATCTCCATGTGAGTTACATACACATAGTATGTAAATCTTCTGCATGGACATCCCCCCTTTTGAGCATTTCTACTAGCTATAATCACAATTCAGTCTAATTTAGTCCATAAAGTGAACACTTCATGCTGGGCTAGTGTTTACACTACACTGTAACTGAGTTATATGAGTCTGCTGAATTCCTAACTTACCTCATTCCCAGGTTTCACATGTGGATGACCAGGGTTCACACCTGAAGAAATTTACTATTTTCTTACAGCTACATTGGTCCACCAGGAAAATAACCTGCCTGGATATCATCTCTTGCTTTTAATGGTCACAATTTTTGCTTGAAATAAGAAAAAAATAATAATGAAATTACATAAATAAGAAATGACACATGTGGCATTAGGGGGGTTAAATGGTTGAAAAATACATTACATGGGGGAAAGAACATGAATTTGAGGAATACACCGGTGAATAGAAACATGGTTTAGAAAAATGTTAATAAGATGTTCAGTGTTTAGGTTAAAGAAAAATAAAATAAATTCAGACGCTACAGGGAATATGAGAGGAAAAATTATTAAAGAGACCATGGCAAAGACAAAAACATGAAATTTTAACTCCCACAAGGACAGGAATTTTGCTTCCCTCAGGTGAAAAGTACATGGGGAAACCTGAAGAGAAATTGATGTGTGATGCCTAATGATAGCATCTGGATACTTTGAATCAATGGCTTCACATATATTTCTAAAAATATCCTTTAGTCGAGCAAACCTCCAGTTGACATTCCAAGTGTCCTGCTCCCTCCGCACACTGAGCACGTGTCCGGAGCTGACATGGACCTCAGCCTGGGGAAACCCTCCTCTTCCCTCCACACCTATTCTTCTTGCTCCAACTGGGAAATTACATCTGGTTTGCAGAGCTGATGCCCTGATACATGTGGGAAATGCTAGATGGATTTAAAATTCTGTGCTGAGAACAGTGCATGCAATGCAAGTGCAAGACAAGAGGCCAAGGCTCAAGTGTGAGGGCATCAATGGCAGCCCAAGTTCAAGCATCCTGAAGGGAGAAAACACTGAAGGTTGTCACCCGACACTTCACTCAAAGACAGTAAAAGTCTCTGGCTGCTGCTCTTCTTGCCCAAGAGGAAAGACAGACTGCAGGCTGCCTAGACGTCTCAGTCAGGAAGGAAGCAACGTTTCCATATTGTGGTTAACACTGTTTTCTACCAGAATCCAATAAACATAAGGCCCATGAGATTATTAGGTGGTGTTCATGTAGAAAGGGGGATACAAGCTGTTGTGTATTTTTGCTGTGTTCAAACCTCATAATAGTCCCCCGAGCAGAAGAATTACTTAGCAACATAAAGTCACTTGTTTGTTAGATAAAATAGCCC
>NC_041233.1:122030486-122034261 GCF_002837175.3 Physeter macrocephalus | reverse complement strand
ATTCAACTTCTGGATTGGTTATTATAAAAATTTTACATGCCAATTCATAAGTAATATTCTCTTCCCAATTTCAAGTAAGTCTGTAGGTGCATCAAAAGGCAATCAATAGCCCTGATCTGCCATTTTGTCAATTGCCAGGCAGTGGGGGTAGAGATAGAGCTGAAGCTCCAGCTACATTTTATGTTTTCTTTACGTATTGAAGCTGTATCTGGAGTCCTGCTTTTCTTTCCCGGGTTAGAGCCCCAGACACCAGTCGTCAGAACTCATGGGATTTGCTGGCTCCCTGTGTCAGGAAAGCCCTGGATCAAATTTTCTCTTCTACATAGCTCTCTCCTATGGGGTTGGAATATGAGACTTACGTCAGCCCATGCCCTCCCATGGATTTCTTTTACCTGCTGCTGTTTATTTTTGCTCTATTTATACCTTCACTTTGCAAACTTACGACAGTTGCTCCAAACTCTGTGCTAATCTAGGATTCTGATTCCAAAATACCCCAAGATACTTGTAATTCAATTAGGGAAGTCTGTAATCCCTCAGTCCTTAAGTTTATTAGTATTATTATTGGTAGTAGTACAATTAATATCTTTATGATTGTAATCACTATTGATATTATTATTTATCACTATTGTTGTTATTGCATTTCTTATTAGATTCTCTGTTCATGAATGTATCTAATTTACTGAAGAGTATTGTGGAGGGTTTTCAACAGACTTACATACACATGTTGCTTCCTGTTTCCTGCTGTACTGATGGGTACTTGTTGGTCAGAGAGCCTCCTGAGATATTCAGACTTACCCACTGGAGGAAGGGACAGTTGTTACTGGTAAGTGAGCCCCAGGAGGACACTCTTGATTTACTTGAGGCTCTAGAACAATGTTTAAGTCCTCTTAAGGGACCAGGAAGTGGTGCCAGTGCAAGAGCCCTGGAAGACACCCTTGTTCTGCCAGACTCAGCACAGGATCTTGACCTCAACTCTGGGCCAGGAACCACTCTCACATCTCCTGTGATGGTTAGAGAGGGGTCCCTCCTGGAGTCCAGCCCTCCGAATTTTAAAAGTCAGCCCAGGAACTGACATTGTGACAAGTGAGGAGTAAGGAGAGTATCCTTGGCATGCCTGAACCTGGGGGCATATTCTAAATTCACTCAAGGTCCAGGAAAAGCTGGTGCAGCCTGGCAGATGTAGAGATGGTGACGTTCCTTCTCAAGTAACCACTTAGTTTTCTAATTCCCCCAGGGAGTCCCTGCAGTGTTTGGGCCAACATATCATCCTCCCTGATGACCCAGTATCACCTAGGATGACATCTTCCAATAGCCTTGGTGTGACATATGCCAACCGAAGTGTCTGGACTTTATGGGACCGTGTAGGTACAAATGGCAGGAGCGCAGGCAAGGTGCTGATGCTGAGACAGTGCTGGGGGTAAGCATGTATCACAGACGAGGCTTCTGCATGTAGGGTGTGCAGAAAGCTCCTGACTTCCCTGCCTGCAGCCTGGGCCCCCTAACCAACTGGCCTGTCTTCTGAAATCTGGTGGTGGTTATGAGGCAGGCAGGACAAGGTCCATTTACTATGGACCACGGTACCTATTCTATGTCCCTTAGTACTCCCCTTCCCTGGTTAGCATATAAGTTCCCAAGTTCACCCACTACCTCCTCCTCTTTGGTATTCTACTCCCTCCTGCTTGTTTTCTCCTCTCAGAACAAATTTCTTTGTGCAAACCTAAGATTCTGACTCTAAAATATCCCAAAGAATGTCTGATATAGGTACCCTGAAATTTACTTAGAGGAGTCTGTACGGGAATCTGCCATCTTTCTAAGTTTATTTTTCTCTTTAACAGTAGTAATGGTAATATCATCATAATTCTCACTATTATTGTTTTTAGTCCATTGTATTACCTTTATTAATATGCATTATCTTTGTGGTTATTTTTACATAACATTGAGAAGATCTGCTCTATGCTAAAGATTGTCTGATTTACTGAAGATCATTATGAAGGGTTTCTCAACATACAGAATGCATACACCTAGTTACTCCTGAGGTCCCACGGTAGTTAGCTGGGTGTCCTTGACCCAAGGTCTCTATGAATCTGGGCCTTAGGTATCAGCTGTCACTCCACAGGGAAGGATTTGCTCCGAGACTCACTGAGATGGCTACTGGAAGGATGCAGTCTGAGCTGAGAGCTTAGTGCCTCTGTCTGGAGGCGTGGGACCTCCCTGTGTTATCTCCTATGTGGGCCTCTCCATATGGCAGCTACTAACACCCTTGCCGGCTTCCCCAGGTCCAGGGATAGGAGAGACAGAGAGACAGAAACAGAGAGAGAACACAGGATGCAGCAAATGAGAGAGAAGTGACAGAGGTTCTGTCAATCAATGAATCTTAACACTGACCTCCCATGACTTTCTATATTCTGTTGGTCAGAGGCCAGTCACTATCTACTTAGTACTTGCACAAAGAGTGGAGTTGCCTCGCTGGATGTGGAGCACAGCCTGTGGCTTGGAACACCCAGGAAGGTATGTTCAGTGGTCTCCCCCAGAACTGGGAAAAGTGGCTGCATTCTGGAAATAACTGAAAGTGATGAAAGTCCAGCCTCAATCATCAGAAGAGAAATGAAAAGAAGACAATGGGTTACGTGTCATTTCTCATCCACTAAAGCAACAAAACAAAAGCTCCCCAAGCTCCTGAAAGTGGAACCCTTGGTGGGAATGAGGCACAAGACCTCTCATTCCTCAGTGGTAAGAGGGGCACCGACTCTTCCTGGAGCATGATGGCTGCCCCATCCTCAGATGCCACCCACTTGATTAAGGAGGTTACTTCTAGAAAGCAAAGGCACAGTGGTCAGAGGTGTGTACGAAGAGTCCACGTAGGTGGTGTTGTCTGTCTTATTTCTAAGAGCCCTGCATGGACACATGCTTCCAGAGGGGCGCTGGTTCCACTGACAGTGAGAACAGGTTGCAGCTGTTTAAAATGACAGTGTCCACACTACCCAATGCAGTCTACAGGTTTAATGGGATCACTATCAAATTACACATGACTTTTCCACAGAACTAGAACAAATAACCCTAAAATGTATATGGATCCATAAAAGACCCAGAATTGCCAAAGCAATCCTGTGGAAAATGAACAAAGCAAGAGGCATAACCCTCCCAGACTTCAGACAATTCTACAATGTTAATCAAAACAGCCTGGTATTGGAACAAAAACAGACATATGGATCAATGGAACAGAATAGAGAGACCAGAAATAAACCCAGAGACCCATGGTCAATTCATCTCTGATGAAGGAGGAAAGAATAGACAAAGGTGGAAAAGACAGTCTCTTCAGCAACAGGTGTTGGAAAAGTTGGTTCATGCAAATCAATGAAGTTAGAACACACTCTTCCACCATACACAAAAATAAACTCAAAATGGCTTAAAGACTTAAATATAACACATAACACCATAAAACTCCTAAAAAAGGAACATAGGCAAAACATTATCTGACATAAATTGTACCAGTGTGTTCGTAAGTCAGTCTCTCCAAGGCAATAGAAATAAAATCAAAAACAAAGAAATGGGACCCACTCAAACTTAGAACTTTTCTCACAGCAAAAGAAACCATAAACAAAATGAAAAGACAACATACAGACTAGGAGAAAATATGTCCAAATGATGCGACCAACAGGAGTTTAATTGCCAAAATATACAAACAGCTCATACAACTCAATAAGAAAATAAACAAGCAAACCAATCAAAAAATGGGCAGAAGACTTAAACAGACATTTCTCCAAAGAAGACATAC
>NC_041233.1:122024460-122030452 GCF_002837175.3 Physeter macrocephalus | reverse complement strand
AAAAATAAAGAAATGGGACCCACTCAAACTTAGAACTTTTCTCACAGCAAAAGAAACCATAAACAAAATGAAAAGACAACATACAGACTAGGAGAAAATATGTCCAAATGATGCGACCAACAGGAGTTTAATTGCGAAAATATACAAAGAGCTTATACAACTCAATAAGAAAATAAACAAGCAAACCAATCAAAAATGGGCAGAAGACTTAAACAGACATTTCTCCAAAGAAGACATATAGATGGCCAATAGGCACATGAAAGGATGCCCATCATCACTAATTATTAGAGAAATGCAAATTAAAACTACAATGAGGTACCACCTCACACCAGTCAGAATGGCCATCATCCAAAAGTCTGCAAATAACAAACGCAGGAGAGGGTGTGGAGAAAAGGGAACCCTCCTACACTGTTAGTGAGAATGTAAATTGACACAGCCACTATGGAGAACAGTATGGAGATTCCTCAAAAAACTAAAAATAGAGTAGCCATATGATCCTGCAATCCCACTCCTGGGCATATATCCAGAGAATACCATAATTCGAAAAGATACATGCACCCCAATGTTCATGGAAGCACTATTTACAATAGGTAAGTCATGGAAACAACTTAAATGTCCATCAACATATGAATGGATAGAGAAATATGGTACATTTATACAATGGAATATTACTCAGCCATAAAAAGAATGAAATAATGCCATTTGCAGCAACATGGATGCAACTAGAAAGTAGCATACAAAGTAAAGTAAGCCATAAAGAGAAAGACAAATACTATGTGGTATTACTTATATGTGAAATCTAAAATATGACACAAATGAACCTATCTATGAAACAAAACAGACTCACAGACATAGAGATCAGACTTGTGGTTACTAAGGGGGAGGGGTTTGGGGAAGCATGGACTGAGAATTTGGGGTTAGTAGTTGTAAACTATTACATAGAGAATGGATGAAAAACAATGTCCTACTGTATAGCACAAGGCATAGGATATTCAATATCCTGAGGTAATCCATAATGGTAAAGAGTGTAAAACAGATGTATATATGTGTATAACTGAGACACATTGCTTATACGGCAAAAATTAATACAACATTGTAACTCAACTGTATTTCAATTAAAATAAAGTATTAGTTGATGTGAACAACAGTAAAGGCCAAATGATATTAAGAGTCATATACAGAGCATTCTATCCAACATATGCTGAATACACAGTCCTCTGAAATGCAGAAAAAATATTTTCTAGAAAAGACCACATGATAGACCACATATCAAATCTTAGTAAACTCAGGAAGACTTAAATTATACCAAGTATATTTTCTGACCATATTATTAAGCTAGAAATCAATAACAGGAGGAAAACTAGAACAATAATGAATATAAAAAATGATCAACACTCTCCTGACCAACTAATATATCAAAGAATAAATTTAAGAATAAATAGGACAGTATTTTGACACAAACTGAAATGGAAACACATTATACGAAAAGCTATGGGATGCAGCAAAAGGAGTGTTAATAGGGAGGTTTATTGTGACAAATATCTTACGAATTAAGAATGATCTCAAATAAAAAACCTAACCCTTCTCTTCAGGACCTGGAAAAAGACCAAACTGATCCCAAAATTAGCAGAAGGAAGAAAATTATAAAGATTACAGCAGAAATCAATGTGATAGAGAAGAGAAAAACAACAGAGAAGATTAGCAATCCTAAGAGTTGGTTCATTAAAAGATAAAATTTCAAACCTGTAGCTAGACTAGCCAAGGAAAAGGAGAGAAGACCCAAATCACCAAAATTATAAATAAAAGAGAAGACGTTACAACTCTATTACAGAGATAAGAAGAATAACATGTTACTTTGAATAACTACATGCTAACAAACTGGGCATCCTAGATAATTGGAAAAATTCTTAGAAATATACAACCTACCAAAAGTGAATTACGTAGAAAGAGAAAACCTAAATGAAACAATAAGTAGTATGGAAATTAAATCAGTAATCAAAACTCTTCAAATGAAGAAAAACTCAAGATCAAATGGCTTCACTGGTAAATTTTACAAAATATTTAATGCATTAATGCCAATCCTCAAAGTCTTCAAAAAAGAAAGAGAAAGAGTGGTTGAAGAGGGAAAACTCCCAAACTCATTTTACAAGGCCAGCATTACTTTGATATTATAATCTGAAATGGACACTGCCAGTTACAGGCCAATAACACTGATGAATATAGGTTTAAAAATTCTGAATAAATACTAGCAAATCAAATAAATGTGATGCATCATATTAATAGAACAAGGGAAAAATATAATATCAATAGGCACCGAAAAAGCATTTAATAAATTAGGTATAAAATGGATGTAACTCAACATAATAAAGGCCAAATATTGGGGCTTCCCTGATGGCGCAGTGGTTAAGAGTATGCCAGCCAATGCAGGGGACCTGGGTTCAAGCCCTGGTCCGGGAAGATCCCACATGCTGCGGAGCAACTAAGCCCGTGTGCTACAACTACTGAGCCTGTGTGCCACAACCACTGAAGCCCTCATGCCTACAGCCCTTGCTCCACAACAAGAGAAGCCACAGAAATGAGAAGCCCAGGCACCACAGCAAAGTGTAGCCCCCGCTCACCGCAACAAGAGAAAGCCCGTGTGCAGCAACAAAGACCCAATGCAACCAAAAATAATTAATTTTTTTTAAAAAGGCCAAATATGACAAGGTCACTGTTCAAGGAACACTCAAGAGTGAAAGTGTGAAACTTTTTCTCCAACATCAGAAACAAAACAAGGGAGTCCACTCTCACCACTCATTCAGCATAGTAATGGAAGTCCTAGTCAGGGCAATCAGTCAAGGAAGAGAAATAAAAGGCATCAAAATTGGAAATTAAGAAGTACAAATGTGTCTATTTTAAGATAACACGATTTTATATATAAAAACTCTGAAAAATTTCACCAAAAACCTGATAAAACTAATGAACATAATCAGTAAATTTGCAGAATAAAAACTTAAAATGCAAAAATCAGTCATATTTCTATATACTAACAATGATCTGAAAAAAGAAAACCATTGTATTTATAACAGCGTCAAAACTAATAAAAAATCAGAAATATATTTATCTAAGGAGATGAAAGATAGCTACTATGCAAGCTACAATACACTGATGAAAACATTTGGAAAAGACAGAAATAAACGTAAAGTTATCCCTTGTTCATGATTGGAAGAATTAATATTTTTTAAATGTCCATACTATGCAAAGCCATCTATGGATTTAATGCAATTCCTATCAAAATCCAATGGCATTTTTTAAAGTATAAAAAAAAACACAGATATGTATGAGGAATCACAAAAGAACTTGTATATGCAATGAGATCATGAGAAAGAACAACAAACCTGGAGAAATCACATTCTATGATATCAAACTGTATTATAACGCTATAGTAATGTAAATAATATGGTACTGTCATGTAAAAAGGCATACACAACAATGGAATAGAACTGAGAATGCAGATATACACCCATGCATATAAGGTCAACTAATATTTGATAAGGCAGTCAGGAACACTCGGTGGAGAGACAGTGTCTTCATTGAACAGTTCTTGGAAAACTGCATAGTTACATGTAAAAGAATAAAACTAGACTCCTGTCTAACAACACTCATGACAATTAAATAGAAATACGATAAGGTAAAGACAACTGTAAGACGGGAGGCCATAAAACTCCTAGAAAAAAACAGTAAAAATCTTTTTAACACAGGTCTTAAATATTTTTGATGATACCTTAAGCATAAGCAACAATTTAAAAAATCAACAAGTGGAGCTATATCAAACTAAAAATCTGTTACACAGCAAAATAAATAATCAACAAGCTGAAAAGAGCCTATGTAATCAAAAATAATATTTGCAAACCTTATAACTAATAAGGGGTTGATATCCAAAATACATCATAGAACTCAATACCACAAAAAAAATTAAGCCAATTAAAAACTGTGCCAAAGACGCCAGTAGACATTTTTCCAAAGAAGATATGTGAATGTACAACAAATACATGAAAATGTATTCAACGTCACTACACATCAGGAAAATTAAAGCAAAACCCCAATGAGATATCACCTCAGGACTGTTAGAATAGAATTCATCAGACACAAGAGATTTGCTAGCAAATGCTAGCAAAGATGTGGAGAAAAGGGATGATTTGTGTGCTTTTGGTTGTCTTATAAATTGGTTCAGCCTCTATGGAAAACACTAGAGAAGGCTTTCAAAATTTAATAGGGCTACCATGTGCTCCAGCATTTTCATCTATGGGGCTATATTGAAAGAATTAAAAACACTATGTTGAAGAGATATCTGCACCTCCATGTTCATAGAAGCAGTATTTATGAGCCAAGACATGGATAAAACGTGTGTTTATCAACAGATGAGTGGATATAAACATTGTGGTATATTGAGAAAATGGAGTATTATTCAGCCATAAGAAAGAAGGAAATCCTGCCATTGGTGACAATATGGATGGACCTTGAGGGCGTTATGCTAAGTGACAGAAGTCAGACCAAGCTTATATGTAAAAAAAAAAAAAACACACACACACAAAAAAAAAACTCTTAGAAAAAGATCAGATTTTTGGTTACCAGAGGAGGGAGGTTGGAAGAGGGAGAATTGGATGGAGTCCAAAAGTACCACCTTGCAGTTATAGGATAAATAAGTATTGAGAATGTTATGTACAACATGATGAATAGAGTTAACACTGCCATATGGTGTATTTGAAAGCTGTTTAGCAAGTAGATCTTAAGAGTTCTCATCACAGGAAACTATATTTTCTTTTTCTTTTTTTTTTGCATTTTATAAGATGATGTATGTTAACTATTCTTACTGCAATAACAATTACACAATATATGGAAGTATAATCATTATAATGTGCATTTTAAACTTAAATAATACTGTGTTCAATTATATCTCAATAAAACTGGGCAGAAAATTACAACTGCTTTCCAATAATGTCTTTGAAATTTAAAAATATCTTAGAAGGAAATGGAAACACAACTTGCTAAAACTTATGGGTTGCAAGAAAAACAGTTATAAGAGAGTTTATTGCAACAAATGCCTACAATAAGAAAAAAGAAAGATCACAAATAAACTTTACTTCTCAAGGGACTAGCAAACAAATGAATAAACCAGAAAGCTCACAAGTAGTAAAGCGAGGAAATAAATATGAGAACAGAAATAAAACAGAGACCATGCAAACAATAGAAAACATCAATGCAAGAGGTGGTTGTTGAAATGAAAACAAAATTAACCTTTTAGCTATGCTAATGAAGAATAAAATAGAATACTCAAATAAAATCAGAATTGAAAAAGGAGACATTACATCTGATGCAACAAAAATTCAACAGCTCATGATAGGTGGCCATCAACAAATATACGCCATCAAATTTGATACCCTAGAAGAAATGAATTCCTAGCAACATAAAAACTACCAAAACTGAATAATGAGGAAATAGACAAACAGAACAACGATGAGTGAAGAGATTGTATCAGTAATACAAATTCCCCCCCCACAAAAAGGCTAGGACCAGATGGTTTCACTGGGAAATTCAACCAAACATTTAAATCAAATTAAAACAAATACATGTCAAACTTTTCTAAAAAACTTTGAGGTACATTCCCAAACTCATTTGATGAGTCCAGCATTATCCTGATACCAAAGCTAGATAAGAACACTACAAGAAAAAAATTGTCAAGTATTACTGATATAGATACAAAAACTCTCAGTGAAATACTAGCAAACAAAATTCAACAGTACCTTGAAATGACTATACACCACGATCAAGTGGAATTTATCCTTAGAATGCAAGGGTAATTCAACCTATGTAAATCAAACATGTGATGCACCACATTAAGAGAATGAAATATGAAGATGATATGGTTATCCCAATAGATACAGCAAGAGCATGTGAAATAATTAAAGAACTTCCATGATAAAAAAAAATACTCAACAAATTGCTATACGTA
>NC_041233.1:122021741-122023700 GCF_002837175.3 Physeter macrocephalus | reverse complement strand
ACTGGATAACAACCTACAGAAGAATACAATTGGACCCCTTTCTTGTACCACTCACAAAAATTAATTCAAAGTGGACTGAAGGCTTAAATATAAGACCTAAAGCTGTAAAACTACTTGACAAAAGCATAAAGAACAAATTCCTCAATATAGTTTTGGCAAATATTTTTCGGATGTAACACCAAATGTGGAAGCCACAAAAGCAAAGAAAAGTGGAACTACAACAAACAAACAAACGAAAAACTTTGCATAGCAAAATGAACAATCAGCAAACTAAAAAGCAACTATAGAACAGGAGAACATATGTGCAAACCATTTTTTTTGATAAGGGGTTAATATTCAAAATATATAAGTAACATAAAATAATAGCAGTCGAAAATTTAATAAAAAATGGGCTAAAGGACTTGAAAAGACATTTTTCCCGCAAAAAGACATACAGATGGCCAACAGGTATATGAACAGATGCTCAACATCACTAATCATCAGAGAAATGCAAATCAAAACCACAGTGATACATCAGCTCACACCTGTTAGAATGGCTATTATAATAACGAGACGAAAAAACAAATGTTTCTGAGAATGTGAAGAAAAGGCAACTGGTGTGCATTTTTGGTGGAAAGGTGAACTGGTAAAGTCTAATGAATGTAAAAGAATTAAATTGGACCCCTATCTCACACTACTCACAAAATTAACTCAAAAGAGATTAAAGACACAAATGTACGATTTGAAACCATAAAACTCCTAAAAAAATCCTGGGGGAAAATCTCCTTGACCTTGGTCTTGGGAATAGTGATTTTTTGGTTATGACCCAAAAGGACAGGCAACAAAGCAGAAGCGAAAATAAACAGGTGGGACTAAGTCAACCTAAAAAACCTTCTGCACAGAAAAAAAAAAAAACACACAAAAAAACCACACACAAAGGCAAAACAAAACAAAAAACAACTAAATAAAAAGGGATAAAGGATCTGAATAGATATTTTTTCCAAAGAAGACATATAAATGTCCAACAGATATTTGAAAAAATGTTCAACGTCTTTAATCATCAGGGAAATGAAAATCAAAACCACGAGGTCATCTCACTCCTGTTAGAATGGCTACAGCCAAAAGACAAGAGATTACAAGTGTTTGAAAGAACATGGAGAATAGAAAATCCTTGTGCATTGTTGGTAAAGATGTAAATTACTACAGCCACTATGAAAAACTGTATGGTGGTTCCCCCCCAAATTATAAGTAGTATCCAGTTGTCCAGTACCATTTGTTGAAAAGACTATCCTTCCCACTGACTGTGATTTGCTCCCACCTCAAATGTTATTTGCTTATACACAGGGGTTTACTTCTGGGCTCTCTATTCTGTTCCCTTAGTCTATGTGTGTATTTTAGTGTCAGTATCATAGTGTCGCATAACTACAGCATTGTAATATAGATTTTTTCTGTTGTTTAAAATAAATTTATTTATTTTTTTACTTATTTTTGGCTGCGCTGAGTCTTCGTTGTTGCGTGCGGGTTTTCTGTAGTTTCAGTGAGCGGGGGCTAACCGTTGTTGTGGTGTACGGACTTCTCATTGTGGTGGATTCTCTCGTTGCAGAGCACGGGCTCTAGGCACGTGGACTGCAGTCGTTGTAGCACGTGTGTTCAGTAGTTGTGGTTTGCAGTGTCTAGAGCGCAGTCTCAGTAGTTGTGGCGCACTGGCTTTGTTGCTCCACAGCATGTGGGATCCTCCCAGACCAGGGCTTGAACTCATGTCCCCTGCATTGGCAGGCGGATTCCTAACCACTGCATCACCAGGGAACCACTGTAATATAGTTTTAAATCAGGAAGTGTGATGACTCCCAATATGTTCTTTCTCAGGATTGCTTTGGCTATTTGGGGTCTCCGGGGGTACACAAAATTTTTAAATTGATTTCTCTATATCTGTAAAGAGGCTGTTGGAATTTTGATAGACATTGCATTGAACCTATAGAT
>NC_041233.1:122019727-122021062 GCF_002837175.3 Physeter macrocephalus | reverse complement strand
GTGGTAATCATTTCACACTATATATCTGTATCAAATCACCACACTTTACATCTTAAACTTACACAGTGCTGTATGTCAATTATGTCTCAATACGTCTGGAGGAAAAAAAAAACAGAATGTCAAGGTGGATAAAACAGCATGGAACCAAGCATGGGCGTTCGGAATGAAGAACCTTGTGTCATATCCATGTAGCTGGCCCCAGTTCTAACCGCAAAACCACAACGAAAATCTGATCACTGATCCACATCCCCAGGGCTAACAACCTGCGTGAGCTCACACCTTGGTTACTACAGCAGTCTCCTAATTGGTGCCCCAATTCTGCTTTTGCCTCCTCAGTCAGTTTGTAGGACAGCAGCCAGAGGAAGTCAGATGATAACCCTCCTCTGCTTAAAACCATTCACCCAGAGTAAAAGCCAATGTCTTTTAAATGGCCGACAATCTGTTGACAACCCCAAGGGTTCTATCCCTTGCTCATTTAACATCAACCACTCAGCATTCCCAACTTTCCTCAAAAAAGCCAGCCATGTTCGTTCTTTACTGCATTTTACCTTGCTCTCTCCTCTGCCTGGAATCTGATTTTGCCACCTATGCACACTATGTATGCCCTGCGTCATGTCTTTTAAGTCTTATTCACAGGTATTTACTGAGCAAGACTATGTGCCAGACACTATTCAAGGCACAGATGTTTGGACACAGCATTTCTCTGATCTTACTGGAGTGGAGCATCATTTCATAAACTTGCTGGCTATTGTTTCTGGAAAAGAAGAGATACATAAATATGGGAGTGTAGGAATCGCTCAGGCATAATCCCAAATAATAGATACAGATGTTTAACTATCAGAAAGGTGGAGCATAGCTTCCCAACTCCTTAAATGTGTCCTGCACGCAATGACATCCTTCCACAAGGTACACACTGAATGGTCGGGGGAAAAGTTTGATGTTACAGTTAGGAACTTGACAAACCCCACCTCAGCCAGGTGATCAAGGCTGCAGAGCATGTGCCCTTGATATGAAGTGTGAATTCTATTTGTTCTTCTCCAGAATCACATAACCCCAGGCTAATCACGAGGGAGACAACGGGTTAAATCCAAATTGGAGACTGTCAAGGTCATCAAAAACAAGAAATGTCTCAGAAACTCTAACAACTAACAGTGTCCTAAAGAGAAATGGCAGCTAAATGGAATGAGGGTGAGATATCCTGAATGCAATCCTAGAAGAGAAAAAGGTAAGTCTAAGAAAATTTGAAAAAAGTGTGGGTTGTAGTTAATAATCAGGTGTCAACACTAGTTCATTAACTGTAAAAATCTACTCTAATGACATGAAAGTGTAATAAGA
>NC_041233.1:122018101-122018982 GCF_002837175.3 Physeter macrocephalus | reverse complement strand
GGATAGCTGAAAGTGACAAAATCAGAAACCCCAAATGGCAGACAGACTTGCAAGTGATTTTAGATGTTGCCATATAATGTTCCAGAAATAAATTACCTCTTAGAAGATTCCATAAAATTACTTGATGCTCAAACCCTGGAATGCTTCCCAATTTTATCAGACTTACATGTTATTATAATGTCTATATCCATTTAGCTAATGTTGTAGGTAAAGATGAAAAGTGATCTGTTCTTATGTGTTTAATACAGTTTCAAAACGTATATAATGTTCCTAAGCAATCAGGTTAGATCTGGAATACAAATGAAAATATGAAATGAAAGTACTTTTCCTTGCTTTGTACAAGAGCATCAGCCCATCATGTACATATATGTCAGATGACAAGGCACCTTCATGTTAAAAACAATGCCATCACTGCAAAAGAAAGCTTTATTGATTGCATTGAAGTAGAAGGAAAAAATAGATATGATACACCTCAGCTAATTATGAGTATATTGGAAGAAGATAATGTTGACATAAAAATGCTTATGGTCACAGATATTATACAGGTGCAATTGTGGCAGGTGTACGAAGACGTAGAAGCCATGTTCTTCCACTGAACATGATGATGCCAAATTTGGGACCTGATCGTTTCTTAACCTTAATGGACAAAATTTCTGCTCCGACCATTTAAAATATGACCTTTAAAATACTGTATAATGAGAGGATGTGATATTTTAATGTCTGTTCTAAGTAGTACTTTAAACACACATAAGACTAATCAATTGTCAGTCAGAAAGTTCAGATGCAATCAGCTATCATTCCATGCAAATGAATGGCATGTAGCAAATATTCATATATGTGTGCACCTATGGAAAACATGTTAGCATATATGAATAAAATCA
>NC_041233.1:122016589-122017524 GCF_002837175.3 Physeter macrocephalus | reverse complement strand
TTCATCTTAAATGGTCTTATGAAGTATGCAATGGTTGGTATTTTAATAATCGTCACTGTGCCTGGAACTGCTCAAAGTGATTCACAATTTTTAAAATTACATTCTTCTATCAATTTGGTATTGACCTGAATATTATGATTTTTAATCATACTAGTCACATTGGAACATTGCAGAAGATTTTTCAATTAGCTTATGTGTATAAATATTTAAGACTGTCACTGTATTATGAGAAAATTTCAAATACAGCAATATTTTGACTTGAAAATGAGAAAAAAGCTAAGAAGTACATTTTAAATATTGCTGACTGTGGGCCTTCCCCGGTGGTGCAGTGGTTAAGAATCCACCTGCCAATTCAGAGGATACGGGTTCGAGCCCTGGACCGGGAACATCCCAGATGCAGTGGAACAAGTAAACCCGTGAGCCACAACTACTGAGCCTGAGCTCTAGAGCCTGCGAGCCACAACTACTGAAGCCCACGCACCTAGAGCCTGTGCTCTGCAACAGGAGAAGCCACCGCAATGAGAAGACCGCTCACCACAAAAAAGAGTAGCCCCCGCTCGCCACAACTAGAGAAAGCCCATGCAAAAACGAAGACCCAAAAGCCAAAAATAAAATAAATAAAATAAATAAATCTTTAAAAGACTGATTTGTAAAATAAATAAATAAATAAATATTTCTGAGGTAAAAACATGCACAACATGAGAGTTGTGATTTAAGTTTTATTGGGAGCAAAATAAAGACTATATCCTGGGAGACAGAATCTCAGATAGCTCCAAGAAACTGCTCCAAAGAGACAGGGGGAAAGTCAGTATATATGTGATTTTGGTGAACGGGGAGTACACGCAATAGAGCACATATATTTTTTGCAGAAGGTTTGTGCTCCTCTCATGCAGGCTACAGCTAGTCACGAGGAGCAGACGTCACCATGAAGGATT
>NC_041233.1:122010104-122016089 GCF_002837175.3 Physeter macrocephalus | reverse complement strand
TGCTCACGTATGGTCCCCTCATGTTGGCGTCCCCAGCCACCTGCAGTGAGTGAGACTGTCCTGTCCCTGTGCTCCCTGTCCTGTTGTGTGCAGGGGGCCAAAGAGTTCCGAGCAATAGTTACCTGCTGGGCACAGTTCCTCATCCATCAATTCACCACTAACTTCTGTGGCTCCCAGAGGGACCGAAAGCCGCCTTTCCAACCCCACCCCTGGCTTGGAGTCCAGCCGCTAAGTGTCCAGTTTCTCTGAGGGCTAATGGCCAGCGGAGTCTGGCAGCTCTTGTGGGTTCTGTGCACCCAAAGGGGGTTGGGGCCGTGACCTGTTCTTCAGCCTCAGGGCCAACACCAGCGGATGACTCTGACAGCTCAAGTCACCAAATATCTTATTTTGGCTGGGGACAGAACACCTTCTACAAAACATTTATAAAGAACATTTTTTTCGCCCAGATTGGGAAATCTGGGCCCTTTCACACCAGAGACAAGGATCAAAGAAGTAGCACGCGGGGTGCAGTGTGTAGTTGACCCCCGCGTTGCTGTTCCAGTGCTGTCCCTGCGAGCAGTGTGCAGCCAGCGAAGCGGCCCAGCGCTGCGTCCTTCGGCTCTTAGGCTGCAGACCGGGAAGACGGTGGAGCCAGAAGTGGAAGCGGCCCGGTGTCCCCGGACCGGCCAGGATACCCCCGACGGCGCGTCTGGCTTCCGTGTCTCCTGGCTCCGCCTGCAGCTCGGCCAGCAGGTCCGTGAAGGAGCGGGGGGGGGGGGGGGGGCGCGCGGAGCACACGGCAGGGCTCCGGGTTGGGGCGGCGATGGCGACTGGGCCCATCCCCGCACGAGCTCCTGCTCCCCTCGCTGACGCCGCAGGGCCTGGATGCGTGGCGGGAGCACTGGAGGCGGCGAGGAGAGGAGCGGGGCGGCCTACAGGCCCAGGAGTCGGTCCCACTCCTCCGCGCTCAGGGGAAGCTGCAGTCCGGGGAGCACCCCGGGAGGTACAGCGGCTCTCGGCCCGGCAGAGGGCTTCCAGGCAGCCGGGCTCAGCCCCGCGGGCCGGAACCGCACCCGCTTCCCTCCCTCGGCGCACACACCCGGGCTGCGCGTCCGGCCCGGCTCTCTGCCGCCGCCGCGGGAACTTGGGGTCGGAGGACGGAGAGAAGGGGCGCGATCCCAGCATCTCCTCTGGCCCCTGGAGGCTGCCTCGTCCTCCACAGACAGGGGCCTGTCCCTGAGCTTGGCGGCGGGGCCCAGGGCCTCAGACGCGCCGGTGCCCTGGCCCATCCCCAAGCAGAGGACCCAGTGCTCATTTTGAAATGTATAGAAATTCCAAATTACTCTGTTGTGTAACAAAAAGTAACACAGTGTTGTAGATCAGTTATATTTCAACAGCCAACCAACCAACAAAAAACTCATCCAATAACAGTCCGATTTGTAGTCTCCAGAGTCGGGGCCTGGGAAGGGGTGGGGCTGGGTGAAGGTGACCCACACTGCAAGCGTCCAGCCTCAAGAGAAATGAAGTGCCAGGGATTCAAGGCAGCACATGATAAAGATAATTAACACTTCTGTCACCTATACAAAAAAGGGGTTAAGAGAATAAATTATAAGGATTCCCATCACAAGAAAAACACATTTTTCTATTTCTCTAATTTCGTGTCTGTATGAGATGATGAATGTTCACTAAATTTAGTGGGATAATCATTTCATAATATATGTAAGTCAAATCATTATACACTGTAAAGTTACACTGTGCTCTATGTCAGTTATATCTCAGTAAAACTGGCAGAAGATAAATGAATAAATAAAATGGTGCCCCACTGAATCTCGAATAAAATGGAAGCTAAATGGAATTTAGTGGGCATGTGCAGCAGTTTTTGTATTCTAATAAAAACCATTATTGATTTTCAAAAGTGAATTTTGTAATTGAACAATTAATTTAATAATACTTATTTTATAGTATTTTGAACAATTATCTTGGCTGTTAGAAATAGAAATCTATCTTTATTCTTCCCAAATCTTGCAGAATAACATTTCAAAGGTTAAGAATTTTTAAAATATTTTTTAATAACCCAGTGTTTTTGACAATTTTTGGCCTTCCAAAGTTCTATAATGACACTGTTATAAATCTCAATTTTATTTTATAAAGTGGCAACTTTTCTTTGTAAATTAGTGGCAAACATTCTGTAGTTACACGATTTGAAAACCCTTATGTATGTTTGATTTTTAATATCAGAAATTTTATATTGCACCGTATTTGAATATACCTATGTTAGAATGTAGAGCTCTATGAAGATAGGGACATTGTATTATTTACAATTTAGTCCTCATAACAAGCCAAGTTCTGAAATCCTGGAAGCTTTCAGTAAATATTTGTTAATAATTGAAATAAAAAATTCTGATGTAGGAATAAACCCCTGCCTGAATGAATTCTTGGGATTTTCATGGCAGTGTCCACAAATACTCCAGGACTAGGACTCTTGCGCAAAATTAAATTTATTTGTAATTCAGTTTTAATTTATGAGGGACACATTAAGTGAAAATATGAAAGGTATAGAATAATTGAAGCAACAGATTTTACAGTGTTTCCAGATAGATGGCTTCTCACCTTGTGAGTTCATCAGTGTGAATAAAAGTTAAGGCTCTGCTGAAGTGTGTCTCACGTTTATCACATTAAGGGTTCACTCCTGTGTGAGTTTCTGGCGTATTTAAATGGGAGGCTCCAGCTCAACTATCTTCCACATTTATAACATATATAGGGGTTCACTTCAGGGTCAGTTTTCTCATGTCATCTAATGTTACAGTATTGCCTACAAGCCTTCCCACGTTGATGAGACCTGCATGGTATCACTCCAGTATAAATTAACCTATGTTAATTCAATGATGAATAAAGGCTGAAGGCTCTTCCAAATTGATTGCAAGCATAGGGTTTCTGTCTTGTGAGAGGTCACTCATGTGGCACGAAAGTTGGGTTCTATGTGAAATCTCCTCATATTTGTTACATTCAGGGGGCTCTTCTCCAGTGTGAAGTCTCTGCTATTGATAAGGAAAGGAAAGACAGTTAAAAGTTTGCTCACATAAAATTCATTTCTTCAGCTCTCTACACACTTCCACCTTCTCGGTCCTGACATATCTTTCTGTTCTTGGTGGGAGAAAAAAAAATTTGGCTAAAAAATTCTGATGTAGGAATAAACTCCTGCCTGAATGAATTCTTGGGATTTTCATGGCAGTGTCCACAAATACTCCAGGACTAGGACTCTTGCGCAAAATTAAATTTATTTGTAATTCAGTTTTAATTTATGAGGGACACATTAAGTGCACATAAAATTCATTTCTTCAGCTCTCTACACATAAATTCTAGGCTGCTCCGTCAGTGACGGTCTCCACTAACTACCCCCCCCACACACCATGTTACTTATATTCACATAGAGTCTCACTTTGTTGAATTCACATAGATTTTTCTACTTTGTAGCCTCTCACTGCCATCGTTTTCTGATTAAGTTTTAGGTCTTCTTTAGAATAATTGAAGCAACAGATTTTACAGTGTTTCCAGATAGATGGCTTCTCACCTTGTGAGTTCATCAGTGTGAATAAAAGTTAAGGCTCTGCTGAAGTGTGTCTCACGTTTATCACATTAAGGGTTCACTCCTGTGTGAGTTTCTGGCGTATTTAAATGGGAGGCTCCAGCTCAACTATCTTCCACATTTATAACATATATAGGGGTTCACTTCAGGGTCAGTTTTCTCATGTCATCTAATGTTACAGTATTGCCTACAAGCCTTCCCACGTTGATGAGACCTGCATGGTATCACTCCAGTATAAATTAACCTATGTTAATTCAATGATGAATAAAGGCTGAAGGCTCTTCCAAATTGATTGCAAGCATAGGGTTTCTGTCTTGTGAGAGGTCACTCATGTGGCACGAAAGTTGGGTTCTATGTGAAATCTCCTCATATTTGTTACATTCAGGGGGCTCTTCTCCAGTGTGAAGTCTCTGCTATTGATAAGGAAAGGAAAGAGAGTTAAAAGTTTGCTCACATAAAATTCATTTCTTCAGCTCTCTACACATAAATTCTAGGCTGCTCCGTCAGTGACGGTCTCCACTAACTACCCCCCCCACACACCATGTTACTTATATTCACATAGAGTCTCACTTTGTTGAATTCACATAGATTTTTCTACTTTGTAGCCTCTCACTGCCATCGTTTTCTGATTAAGTTTTAGGTCTTCTTTATTTTTCAAACACTATATACATGAGCTACATTTAAGGAACTGTCCTTTTGAAACTCAAGGTACAGTTTGTCTTTGGGGCAATATGGTTCCAAATGCATACTATTCAAAACCTCTGCTGGGCCAGCGTTTAAGTTCACTTTCAGTCAGGTGCTTGTGCTTAATTCCTCCTACCCTAAGATCATGTCTCTAATGTGGACAGTGGGGTTCATCTCCAGAAACTTTCTGTTGACCTTGAGATAAATGGGATCTTCCTGAAGCTACAGTTTCTGAACATGTTGAAAATATTGATCTTTAACACAGAGAAAAGGTATGAAATGTAGGAATATACCAGTAATTGGAAACATATTATAGGATATTGACAATTAGAATATATCTTTAAGGGTAAAACCACGAAAAATAAAATGGGTGGGATGTGGGCGAGATCAGTATGAGGAAAAGCACCGAAAGGGAGGGACTGAAACAGTGGGCTCTGCGTTGAAGTTTAGCACCAGTAACAACAGAGCCATCCTTTCCTCTAAGGTCAAGGAATATGCAGAAGGTTAGATTAAGAAGAGTGATACGTTCACAGAATTGTGGTACTATTGGAGGGATTTTTCTAGATTGACTTCAACTAGATGCCAGAGACATTTCATTCAAAGAAAGCTGCAATTGACTTTTCCCCAGTTCTGGATGAAGTTCACACTCACACGTCTTGAAAGTCACTGATTCCTAAAAACATGCTGGACATTCTGGTTCAGGCTGCCCCATCTCCCCAAATGTCCAGAGTTGATGGTTGAGGGTGACAGTACTGAGAAAAGGCAGCTGTGTGTGTCGAAACTCAAATCCTGTTTGACGTCAAGTCCAATGTTCCTCTGGGCTGACTTGGCCTATTCCTTTCAGATGCATCACAGAGATGGGCACACTCTGTACACAGAGTGACTTTCATGACAAAGGAGCATCACATGTGGGGTGGTGTGAAATAACCTGCACAGTCCACAACAGAATGTTAATTCTGAGCTGACTGGCAATTAATAAATGTGTACTTGGGAATTCATAACTATCCCTGCTCCCCACTACTTTCAGTTAAACCTACAGACTTAGCACAAGGCAGGCAATATACATGTTCCGCCACTTAGCAGCAGTGACAACAGGCAAAGTATTCCACAACACAAACCTCACTCTTCTCATATGGGAAATACTTTAATAACCTCTCAAGAGAGTTGAGTGATTAAATGAGCTGACATGACATGTTTGAACAAAACGAAACCCGATAAATAAAAGCTACAGGTGAATTAGTCATTAAAAAGTCAGAGAGCCTTGATGCAATGTCCACCATTTTGTGTGAGTGACCAGACTGTATATACAACCTGGGGTCCGCAGTTGCTGCCTAACTAACCTCGACACATACCATGCATTCACCACCAGATATGAGGACAGACGGGCTCAACTTCACAAGCCAGTGGACGCAGGGCTGTCAAACTGTAAGATGTTCCCCGACTGACCTTTCCTGTGTGTTGAGGTCCCTCTTTCCCTCCTCGTTCCCTGGCCCCTCACCGCTTTGACTATCAGTGTCTCTCCTGTAGTTCCTCCTGTCTTCCCTGCTCACAGACTAATAGGAGACTCTCGATGGTTCAGGCCTCTCCAGGGCTTCCCATATGGCCACAGTTTTCTAAGTTTTCCTCTACCTACTATATCCTCCTCAATGCACCAATGAAGGAAAAAATGCTTTCTGTAAAGTGCTTCCAGGTTCTGAGCAAAGGTTACCTAAACAGGGGGAAAGTGGCTGGTTTTG
>NC_041233.1:122008097-122008787 GCF_002837175.3 Physeter macrocephalus | reverse complement strand
TTCAAGACAACAGGGAGAGGAGAGTTACTTAGCTAGTAATTTAAAGAAGGAATCTCTGAGGCACTGACATTTAACCTGAAAGTGAAGCAGTATAAGTGTAGCTGGAACCATGTATGTGGATATCAAGGAGGAGAGGAACAGAGACGAGAGCGCTCATTGTAGAGATAAACTCGATGATTGGTTCTGTTTGTGTGGTTCCGGGACGTTATGTCAATGACTGAGCCCCAAATAATTAGTGGAGCCGCTCTCTGAAACTGCAGACGAGAGGAGTAGTTTTTATTTGGAGAGGAAGTTCCTGGTTTCTGTCTGATATACATTTCATTGTAGGTGCCTGCTTCCCATGCAAGTATGGATGACACATCAGGAATGAAATCTAGCATTCGTGTTTACGCATTATTATCATAGCGGTAGTAGTTGAAGACTGAATAATTATAACAGTTTTCAAAGAAGGTGTATATAGTAAAAAGAGACAAGAGGGCTACAATGGAGTCTTGAGATGCTGAAATAGTATCGTTTGAGGAGAACTGTGCACAGTACATGGGAGGAAGTGACTAGTTTAAAGGTAATGGGGAGTTTGAGATGTCAGATGACCTTGGAAATATAAAGTTCCTGACGGATGTCACAGTCCAATTCTGCTTGGGTCCAAGTAAAATACTGAGAAACATTCATTGGATTTAATTACGGAGAGAT
>NC_041233.1:122005034-122007229 GCF_002837175.3 Physeter macrocephalus | reverse complement strand
AAAGCATGGGAGAATGATTTATGATCACGTCCTTGTAGGATGCCAGATATTTCTAAAACTCATTGGGAGATATGTACGATAGATGCAACCATAGGAAGGGGAGATTTTTTTTTTTGTAATCTCTGATTGGGGTGTTGATCATCAGATGTGCTGAGAGATCAGAGGGGCCTGAGAATTGTTCCAGAAAACTCAGGAGATATGGGACTGATCGGGAGGCGGGGTCAGTGCACTGGAGGATTCCTGTGTTGGGAGAACCTAAGCACGGTAGTCATTGTGTGAACAGACTGGAGGGGAAGTGTTGTGATAACAGGGAGGATGCCAACCACTGATTTGGTAGGTGACATATCCAGGCCAAACTTGAATCTGGGGTCCACACCTCAACACCAGCATATTTAGGAATTTGTTCACTAATGTATCTGAAGGTGTCGACTAAATTTCACACCAAATTAAACTTCATTCTATATTTGATGAGCGTGTCTGCCCTGTGTGGATTGTGGTACCCAACAGTGGGCTTATGATGTACGTACTCCTGCTGCTTTCCTGTGTAAGGGGGTTTTTGTCCTCATTTGTGTGACAAGACCTTCCAAAAAGACATGAGTCCCTGGAATGTTTTCCCCACCATTTAGTAGATACAATGAGGCCTGGCCACATGTCCACGGCCATAGAGGGCAGCAATAGGGTTGAGGCTCTCATGTTGCCTGATTCCCACATGGAGAGGAATCAAGGAGACTGAGGGCAAGGGCATCCAGGGGGTGGGGGCAGGGCACAGCCATGAGGGTGGGGGCTCTGAAGCACTGGGGAGGGTGCTGGCGAAAAACTCCTGGTGCATTTGATCCAGAAGTATTTCAGGAAACATTGAGAGTGGTGTTCTTTCTGTGGAGTCAACACTCCCCTACTGATCATTGCGCGGGTTTCCTGGAGTTTGGTGTAAATCCTAGGAACTGAACATTAATGAAATAACTCTGAAGAAGTAGCTCTAATAAAAGTACAGCACCCAAGGATTTTCATTTTTTATGTGTAAATGAAAATATTACTCTCTTGCTTATGTGCCATAGCCTACACTGCCTTCTTGTTGACCCCGGAGAGAGGGGAGTTCACCATATCTACACATGCCTGTGGGTTAGGTGGTAGGGCTCATTCCCAGGTGAATGGTAGGGGATTCATGCCTGGCGTACCTAACAATGCTTTAAATGCCTGGATTCTCTTGGTTGCTTTCGCTTTCCTCATCCTTATCTGCTCAGTTTTTCATCTGACCCTGCATGAGGATGCAGAGGAGGACAAGTGGTGGCTGAGTTCCTGACAATGAAACAGCAGGTGAGAAGATATTTATTCTTGAATTGGTCCATCTTTTGCCAAATGGCCCGGTTTCTCCTTTTGGCCTGGATCGTCTAAGTGCACCCATGAAATACTAATGCCAGTTATTTCCACCACCCTGTTAGGTAGACTGATGTGGAAATAATCTCCTTCTGTCATTCACATCCACTTGTTCCAGACTCCATTAAGGCTGTGACTTGGCAGAACAGATGGGAGAGATTTTCACTAAAAACAGTAAATGCAGCCCTTAGGCTCAGTAGAGAAAAATTCCCTAATTACCATGTGAATGACTACAAGGACCTTAGGTGTGTGGTGAACACAGGTGATAGTGATGAGAGAAACAAGTTTCCAGACCCGGGGGGGGAGCAGATGTGTCATCAGGTGAGTCCAGTGCGAAAGGTGCTGAGGTCGAGGTGGGTGCTGGGCAATAAAGAGTATGAGGAATTATTTACTATTGCTAATTTTTAAAATATTAAACTTTTTATAGACTATACTTCAAGATTTTTATATCTACAAAAGAAGATAAATAAAATTTCCTTTGTAACCGTCTTCACAATAACTCAGTTAGCCTATGTGTACTTTTCTTTTTAAAGAGTTTCCAATTTATTTATTTGTTTATTTATTCTTTAATTTTCGTTATGTTGGGTCTCTGTTGTTGAGCACGGGCTTTCTCTACTTCCTGCGAACAGGGGCTACTCTTCATTGAGGTGCGCAAACTTCTCATTGCAGTGTCTTCTCTTATTGCTGAGCACGGGCTCCAGGCGCGCAGGCTCAGTAGTTGTGGCTCAGGGCCTTGGTCGATCCGCGGCACGTGGGATCCTCCCAGACCAGGGATCAAACCCGCGTTTCCTGCATTAGCATGTGGACTCCCAACCACTGTG
>NC_041233.1:121997646-122004628 GCF_002837175.3 Physeter macrocephalus | reverse complement strand
GGAGCACCAAGCCCTCACTCCCCGCCAGTGACATCAATACAGCAACCAGAATTTGTCAGCGCAGGGGACCCAAGAAGTGGCAACAGTGATCTCTTTTCTGCTCCCACCACTCTTAGACCTGGCAGGGGTACGGTTTACCTGCCAATATGTGTGTGTGCATGTGTGTTTCTTTTTTCTTCGTGCCACAGCTGGACTTGCTGATTGAGCCTTGGTGTTTCAAGAAAGCAATGGCCATGTTGCACTCACAATACAGTGGACCCTCTGTCGCTCTTGTGTCTTTGGGAGTTGAGTGCACACAAAGTTTGTATGATGGATCGAGGCGCGAACTTCCAGTTGTCCCCTTGGCTCATACCTGCTATGCAAGGGGAATGTTCTTCCCTTGGGATATCAGCTCAAAGCTTTTGTGGAGAAAGGCTGCACAGGTGTAGGTTGGGGCCCGAAAGCCTCGGCATGGACGATTGGGCAAACCAAGTGAATTGCTTGGGGCTCCTGATATGAGGAAACATACTGAGGACATAGGGAGCCCAGGCGTGCAAAGTGAAAGTTCTCCTTGCCTGTAGGTGGCTCTGGGTGTGGGTGGAGGAGAGACATTGAGAGGCTGAGATTCCAGCTGCCTGTCCCAGGACTGCAGAAGGAGGGGGCAGAAAAGCAGGAATTGTGGCTCATGTTTGTTTCTGACACACTCATCTTTCTGGCTCTTGACACCAGGCTATAAGGAGGAATTTATTCTTGCCTTTCAAAGTTGCTTTACCTATTCCAATCCTTTACTTTTCCATTTATTTTTTTCAAAACATATATATAAACTTGCTATTTTCATTAAACAGTTTGTCATCAACATTTTTTCCAAGTCGATACCTATAGATCTAGATCATTTTAAAAAATATCAATAAACCAAAGCAGAAAGTGATAGTACTGTATTCTCTGAATTTACTTGAAATTTACTTACCTGGTCCCTCTTAATGGCTGTTTTCTAAATGTTCTGTTCTTAAGTAATACTGATATCAATATTCTTATTACACATGTATTTGCACAAATGTTCCCACCCACCCACTTCCTGTCATTTGACTTTGCTTGTGGAATATGTAAAGATGAATTAGGTGGTCAAGTTATCAGTCGTTTCCTTGATGGCTTTTGGGCCCTGGGTTTAATGTTTTACTATTCTCTCCACTCTGCAATTACAGAATAAAATGTCATCCGTGTTTTCTATTGGTACTTTCATGGTTTCAGTTTACAGTTCACGCAGTCCAGCCCCCTGCAGAAGTTTCCTTGTTTAGAGCGCCCGGCGGCCCAGGAATAGCGTGAAGAGAGCGTCTCTTCCGCGGCAGCCTCCAGGCAACATCCTCCCAGCTCCTCGTCCCCCGTCTGTTGCCGGGGTCGCGCCGCGTCGTGCCGAGCCGTCAGCTAGCTCCGAGGCGGACGCCCCGAGACGAGCTCGGTCGTTTGGGCGGCCCGCGCTGCACCCTCGCCGTTCGGGCGACCGGGATCCGGCCCGGTAACGTTCGAGCCGGTTGTCGGGCGCCACCCGGCGGCCGCTTTTATATCGTCCCTTGTCTGCGGAGCTTCGGCGGTCTTCACGAGGGCTGAGATTCGGCCTCCGTGTCCGAAGCAGAGTTCCGGGAGGCCGCCACGCTGGTGTCGACTGTCCCGGTGGCCCCGGGGCGTGGGCGCCGCCTGTTGTCGCTGGAGATTGGGCCTGCAGCTTTAAGAGATTGTGGCAGTTGCCGCACTCCCTAGTGAAGAGTGAGAGTTGCCTGGCTGGGTCGACCAGCATCCGCCTGTGCCCCTCCAGCCGCGGGGACCGAACGGATTCGACCCGACCTGGGCCAGCCGCCGTGTTCTGAAGGGTAATGGTCTTCCGAGACCTTCCTTGCGCCTGAGGCTTGATGGTCCTTCCTTGTGAGTCACTTTAGGGGCGTTCATTTTCTACCATCTCGGTCCCCCAGCGTCCCACTCCGGGGGTGGTGAACGGCCCGGGCCCTGGCGTTGAGGCATTTGGAGGTCTTGACGTGCTTTTTGGATGGCGCGTTTGGTCCCCGGTCTTCGGGGCAGGGGCGCTACGTGCTCTCGCAACGATGTGGACGTGCAGACATGCGTATTGTGAGGCCGGTGCTGCGCTCCCCAGAAGTTGTTGAGTGGTGATCTGGGCCGTTCGACCGCACGCCCTGGTGCCCACTCCCCGCGGGGAACGCCCGTGGTGCTCCGCGTGGTCAGGAGAGGGTATCCGTGCACAGCGTCGCCCTCCGTGTGTCCTGATGGTCGTACTTTCGTTTCCCAAGTCAAGGCTGGGGATGGCTGAAAATCTCCTACGAACGTGGACGGCGCCAACTTTCCGGCAGCCTTCCCTCTGGATCCCGTTTGCCCTGATTCCCAAATTTCTTTCTCTCCGCATTGGTTAAGGCCCGGATGGCGAAACGTGGAGGCACTGGGCGGGGGGTCAGGGACCCCGCCCACCCCATCCTCCTTCCCACGGGAAAGCGACGCCCCGGCCAATAGGCCGCCCGTTGCTGCATCCCGGCAGCCTTGGGGATCCGTTGCGTCCCGGTCCTGTCGCCGTGGTGGAGCTCTTCCCAGGCGGCCACTTTCTCCGAGATCCGCGAGAAGCGCCCACGGGCGGCGCAGAAGGAATTCTCGCAGGGCGAGGTGCGTCTAGGCGGGAGCGCCCGTCGTCCCCTCTTCTGTTGGCCTCATCGGCAAAGCGCTTGTGTGTCGGCCACACACAGGTCTCCTCAACGCAGGTGACGACACGTACAGTGGCGCGCGAGAGAGGAGGGCGCTCCAGGCGCGGCCACGGTCCCGCCTGGGACTTGTGGTGGGAGAAACCTAACAAATGGGAAATGACGAGCTGCCTGGGGCGTCTGGTGATGGTCGGGAGGAGGCCCGAGGCTGGGCGCAGTACTGGTTGTGCGTGGTTGTAAGAGGCTCCCCGTGAGAATCTCATCCCGGAATGGCTTCTGAACTCGCGTGTGGACGGGGGACAACCCGGAGAGAGAAATGGGACCTGTGGTGGAGCCAGCGAGTGCAGAGGAGTTGGGGGGCGCACCTTCTCTTCCGTGCCATCCAGATCCATTCCAGTGGTTTTTCCTCCATTTGGATAGATCTGATAGGTTGCAGTTTAAAGAAAGACAAAGCCTCATTGCTAGTCTCCGCAGAAGGAAAACGTTTGCTAGCAGGAGAATAATGCATGCAAAGGTTATGCATTGCTGCATTGTTTGTAATATAAACAGATTATTGAATACCAGCGTTCATCCCAAAGTGGATTGGCAAAGTGCATTATAGTGCATCATCCATTCAGTCCACTTTCGTGCAGGAAAGTATGTCTTGATAGAGGATAATTTGCAAGGTATTGTCAAATGAATAAAAGCAAGATATAAGAGAACACCGTGCCTAGTATTCTACTTTTTGTTTTTAATTAGGGTGCCAAGGAGAAATACATATTCATATTTACTTGTATGCACATAAAGACACTCTGGAAGTATGCGTGGGATACCAGATACATGGCTATCTGTGGAGGGCAGCGGCTCCTGGGCAAAGAGGGGAGGTGGTGGGGTGCACAATGTGTAATGCCAAGTATTTTATATTTTCAGGACCTTCAACTATGTTACATGTATTATAACCTCTCTAGAAATTCAAGAAATTGAATTTTTTAAACCTTCAAAGATTCAATTGCATTTACTATTTCTACCAACTGATTACATTTCAAGGTGGTTTTACTATGGAGACTTGCCCTAAAATATCTACCAAAAATTTCCGTGGTGATTCTATTTTCCTGTACTTTTGGTAGGAGACAAAGAAAACCAGGGCAATCACTGCTGTGTAGGTTATCAGCCCCCGTGGTGGCTCCCCTGCTTTTTCCTCCTTTCAAATACTTTATACACTGTGTGCTTTTGGGTGCTATTTTCATAATTTGTATTTGCAAGAAAGAGGATATACGAGAAATAAACCTGTATTAGCGTTTTGCTAGGGTTGCCAGAACAAGATCCTGCAGACTGTGAGGCTTAGTGTATTTTCTCACATCTCTGGAGGTTTTGAGTCCAAGATCAGGGTGTCTACAGGTTCATTTTCTTCTGAGGCCTCTCTCCCTTGCTTGCAGATGGCCACATTCTTGCTGCGTCCTCGCATGGACTTAACTCTATGACCTGAGTGTGCATGGATGTGTCCTAATCTTCTCTTCTTATAGGGGCACAGGTCTGGATTAGTGCTGACCCATATGACCCATTTTAACTCAGTCACCTCTCCTAAGGCCCTATTCCTAAATACAGTCACATTCTTAGGTACAAGGGTCTGTACTTCAACATATGAAATTTATAGGGTTTCAGTTGAGACCTTAAGGGCAGCTGCTCCCTGTGGTTGAAGCAGAAATCTCAGAGAAGTGAGGAATCTTCCCACATGGCCTAGAACTTCTTGACCCAGCCAAGTCATGACCATAAGCCTGATTCCCTGTTGTTTTACCACATGTCTCTGTGACTGAGAGTAGGGAAGAGAATGAATAAGAAATGATGTCCTCAGTACATTGTCAATAAACATTTCAGCCTTTTGGAGGCCAGGTGTTCACAAAAGTTAAGAAGTTATGGTTGTGCTCAGCAAGTTCTTGGCCTTGGAAGTTACACCACGCACTGAGGAAGCAACCTAAGAATCTTCCATATGCTGAGCAGGCCATGGATATAGGAGCAGGAGACAGCCATGAGAGGCAGCCTCACTGGGAAGCAGTTGCATCACCAGTTTAGCTCAATCAGATCTGTGTTCTAGGTGCTGAGCTAGAGGAGGGCGTCAGTCCTGGGACACTGTGGACACGATGCAGAAAAATTACCTTAAACCCACAGTCATACTTAAATAGAAAAAATGCGTCATACTAAATTTTATTGCCTCCACTGAGCTATAAACTTGGTGAAGGTGGTAATGTTATACATTTCACCTCTTAGTCTGCAGAAAATTTCACATGCTGCAATCCTGGAGACTCTCAATAAATATTTGTTACTTTAATGAGTGGTGTGTGAGAGAGCTACCTGATTTTTATTGAAGACTGTTGTCCTATGATAATTTATCTATGAAATCCAGAACACTTGGGAGATATGTTTTCCCTTAAGTATCTCATGGATACTGTGAACTGTCCACCTAGTAATGAACATGCCCAGACACAAACACATCGCTGCAGCCGACCTCAAGTGTTCTATTTCCCTCTTTTCAAGCTCATAGACCAACCCATTAGCATTCTATATGGATGGGCTTTATAATGGTTTTGTGTGTGTGCATGCATCAAGAAAGAAAAAGTTGATGTATTTGAAGGGAGAGAACACATTATGTAGCTCCTGTCCTCTCTCAAGCCCAACCCCACAGCAGATAAACTTATGACATAGGCGTTCTCCACGGGGATCATCTCTTTTCCCCAGGTCTTTATTTATTTTTATTTATTTTTAACAACGTTATTGGAGTATGATTGCTTTACACTGGTGTGTTAGTTTCTGCTTTATAACAAAGTGAATCAGCTATACCCAGGTCTTTACTGATTAACACCATTATCATTGGAGGAAGAATGGAACATGGGAGGGGGACCAAGTTCTTCTGACTTCCCTGGCTCAGGGTGCAGAGGGTGGGAAGGGCACCCCAGCCCCTGTCCCCGTTTACTCCCTGCAATGTAGGGGCCACAGCCTCAGCAGAAGCAGCAGAGCACTCCTCTCCTCTTTTGCTTAGTGTTCTCATGGAATATCTTTTCCCATATTTTCACTTTCAGCATACGAGTGTCCTTACTTCTGAGTCTCTTGTAGACAACATATAGTTGGACACTTTTTATGTCTCTCTTATCCATCTTTGTTTTTTTACTGATAAGTTTAAGCTATATATATATATATATATATATAAATTACTGATATGGAATGACTTTTAATTGCCAATTTGTTTTCTGTAATGTCATATAGCTTTTCTGTCCCACATTCTCTCCCATACTGACGTCCTGTGTTCTTATTTATTGTATTGACTCATTTTAAAAATTTATTTATTTGGCTGTGCCAGGTCTTAGTTGTGGCATGGGGGACCTCTGATCTTCAGCATTTTAATCACATGCAAAATCTCTGTTACATCTCCTATTATATTACACATTAATTACATGTTATTAATGTCACAAATCACATATTTATACCTTGTTTTCTGTTAATGTAGATGTACGAATTAGTTATTTGGGGATACTATAACAAAATGCCACAGCTTGGGTAGCTTATAAACAGATGTTTATTTCTCATGGTTCTGGATGCTGAAGTGTGAGATCAAGGTGGATCGGTAAAAAGTCTTTTTCTGAGTCATAGACTTTTCATTATATCATCACCTGGAGGAAGGGGCTAGAGAGCTCTCTGGGGTCTCTTTTTAAAGAACACAAGAAACTTCCCTGGTAGGCCAGTGGTTGAGAATCCGTCTTCCAATGCAGGGGACACGGGTTTGATCCCTGGTCAGAGAACTAAGATCCCACATGCCACGGGGCAACTAAGCCCATGTGCAGCAACTAGTGAGCCTGTATGCTCACACTAGAACCTGTCTGCCACAACTAGAGAGCCTGTGTGCTGCAACTACAGAGCCCCTGTGCCACAGGTAGATAAGAAGCCTGTGCGCCACAACAAAGATCCCACGTGCTGCAACTAAGAGCCAATGCAGACAAATAAGTAAGTAAATAAATACATATTTAAAAATAAAAGCACACAAATCCTATTCATGGTGGTTCTCCCTTCATAACCTAAGCACCCCCCAAAAGGCCCTACAACATAATACCAACACATTCGGAAGTTATATTTTTAGCATATGAATTTTAGGGGAAACAATCACACAATACCAATAAATTTATAATTATTTTACTATTTTGGTTTAAAAAATATCCTAGAATAATAAAAAGTGTAGTTATAAGTCAAAATTATAGTTTTCTTTTCTATTTGTCCGTTTATTTACCTTTACAACAGAAATTTATATTTTCATATGGCCTCAAGTTACTGGTCCTTAAGTC
>NC_041233.1:121995921-121997265 GCF_002837175.3 Physeter macrocephalus | reverse complement strand
CAAAATTATGAATTCATAGCTGAAATGTGTGGTAAAACATTCTTGATAAGAGTTTTTCCATGTCTGAGAATTTTGATATGAACTCCGGCTTTTCAGTTTGATTTTAGCATTGATAGATCCAGTGTGAGAATTCAACGTTGACTAAGGAATTAAAAATCCCTGAGGGCTTTCCTTCATTGATTACAGTAAAAGTGTTTACTATGCTGTGAAAACTCCTGTGTATGTAGGTCTATTCAATGATAGTCTCCAGTTAAAACTATCTCCATGTGAGTTACATACACATAGTATGTAAATCTTCTGCATGGATATCCCACCTTTTTAACATTTCTAGTAGCTATAATCAAAATTTAGCCTAATTTATTCCATAAAGTGAACACTTCATGCTGGGCTAGTGTTTACACTACACTGTAACTGAGTTATATGAGTTTGCTGAATTCCTAACTTACCTCATTCCCAGGTTTCACATGTGGATGAACAGGGTTCACACCTGAAGAAATTTACTATTTTCTTAGAGCTACATTGGTCCACCAGGAAAATAACGTGCCTGGATATCATTTCTTGCTTTTAATGGTCACAATTTTTGCTTGAAATAAGACAAAAATAATAATGAAATTACATAAATAAGAAATGACACATGTGGCATTAGGGGGGTTAAATGGTTGAAAAGTACATTACATGGGGGAAAGAACATGAATTTGAGGAATACACCAGTGACTAGAAACATGGTTTAGAAAAATGTTAATAAGATGTTCAGTGTTTAGGTAAAAGAAAAATAAAATAAATTCAGACGCTCCAGGGAATATGAGAGGAAAAATTATTAAAGAGACCATGGCAAAGACAAAAACATGAAATTTTAACTGCCACAAAGACAGGAATTTTGCTTCCCTGAGGTGAGAAGTGCATGGGGAAACGTGAAGAGAAATTGATGTGTGATGCCTAATGACAGCATCTGGATAATTTGACTCAATAGCTTCACATCCACTTCTAAAAATATCCTTCAGTCGAGCAAACCTCCAGTTGTCATTCCAAATGTCCTGGTCCCTCCACACACTGAGCACATGTGTCTGGAGCTGACATGGACCCCAGCCTGGGGAAACCCTCCTCTTCCCTCCACACCTACTCTTCTTGCTCCAACTGGGAAATTACATCTGGTTTGCAGAGCTGATACCCTGATACATGTGGGAAATGCTAGATGGATTTAAAATTCTGTGCTGAGAACAGTGCATGCAATGCAAGTGCAAGACAAGAGGCCAAGGCTCAAGTGTGAGGGCATCAATGGCAGCCCAAGTTCAAGCACCCTGAAGGGGGAAAACACTGAAGGTTGTCACCCGACACTTCACTCAA
>NC_041233.1:121991657-121995737 GCF_002837175.3 Physeter macrocephalus | reverse complement strand
GATTATTAGGTGGAGTTCCTGTAGAAAGGGGGATACCAGCTGTTCTCTATTTTTGCTGTATTCAAACCTCATAATACCCTCCGAGCAGAATAATTACTTAGCAACATAAAGTCACTTGTTTGTTAGATAAAATAGCCCCTATCTATGTTCATCATTTTCTGCGTGTTGATGGCAGTCTAGTAAGGAACACGTGAGATTGTGATAATGGAGACTAAATCTCCATGCAGGGCCACATGTGCTGTGATAGGTAAAGGAACACATTCATTCTAGGATGCTCTAAGTGCTACAGAAGCATGAGTCAGGGCCAAGAGTGCAGCAGTATATGTGGAAGCTGCAGAGCCTATCTCAATAAGACATGCATAAGGAAGTAAATAAATACTGAGAGACTCACCCAGATGAGACAAGGGACGTCCTCCAGCATCATATCAGTGTGCATCTTTCTCTGCAATGTGTCCAGCAGGTCCCAGTGTTAATGAGTGAGTTCTACAAACACGTTCTCAAAGGTCACTGATTTCTAAAGCTCTGTCAATGCCTTCTCTGAGCTGATATGGCATGTGCCTTTCATGCATTTTCCGAAATATATGTACTGTGAACAAATGTTACTAAAGGAAACATATGTGGTGTTGTGTAAAATAACCTATGAATTTCCCAAGAAAGTGGTAATTCAACCTCTGGATTGGTTATTATAAAAATTTTACATGCCAATTCATAAGTAATATTCTCTTCCCAATTTCAAGTAAGTCTGTAGGTGCATCAAAAGGCAATCAATAACCCTGATCTGCCACTTTGTCAATTGCCAGGAAGTGGGGGTAGAGATAGAGCTGAAGCTCCAGGTACATTTTGTGTTTTCTTTACATATTGAAGCTGTATCTGGAGTCCTGCTTTTCTTTCCCGGGTTAGAGCCCCAGACACCAGTCGTCAAAACTCATGAGATTTGCTGGCTCCTTGTGTCAGGAAAGCCCTGGATCAACTTTTCTCTTCTACATAGTTCTCTCCTCTGGGGTTGGAATATGAGACTTAAGTCAACCCATGCCCTCCCATGGATTTCTTTTACCTGCTGCTGTTTATTTTTGCTCTATTTATAACTTCACTATGCACACTTACGACTGTGGCTCCAAAGTCTGTGCTAACCTAGGATGCTGATTCCAAAATACCCCAAGAAACTTGTCATTCAATTAGGGAAGTCTGTAATCCCTCAGTCCCTTAGTTTATTAGTATTATTACTGGTAGTAGTACAATTAATATCTTTATGATTGTAATCACTATTGATATTATTATTTATCACTATTGTTGTTATTGCATTTCTTATTAGATTCTCTGTTCATGAATGTATCTAATTTACTGAAGAGTATATTTTAAAAGTCAGCCCAGGAACTGACATTGTGACAAGTGAGGAGTAAGGAAAGTATCCTTGGCATACCTGAACCTGGGGGCATGTTCTAAATTCACCCAAAGGTCCAGGAAAAGCTGGTGCGGTCTGGCAGACATAGAGATGGTGACTTTCCTGATCAAGTAACCACTTGGTTTTCTAAGTCCCCCAGGGAGTCCCTGCACTATTTGTACCAACATATCATCCCCCCTGCTGACCCAGGATCACCTAGGATGACATCTTCGAATAGCCTTGGTGTGACATATGCAAACCGAAGTGTCTGGACTTTATGGGACCGTGTAGGTACAAATGGCACGAGCGCAGGCAAGGTGCTGATGCTGAGACAGTGCTGGGGGTAAGCATGGATCACAGACGAGGCCTCTGCATGTAGGGTGTGCAGAAATCTCCTGACTTCCCTGCCTGGAGCCTAGGCCCCCTAGCCAACTGGCCAGTCTTCTGAAATCTGGTGGTGGTTATGAGGCAGGCAGGACAAGGTCCATTTACTATGGACCGGGGTACTTATTCTATGTCCCTTAGTACTCCCCTTCCCTGGTTTGCATATAAGTTCCCAAGTTCACCCACACTTTCCTCCTCTTGGGTATTCTTCTCCTTCCTGCTTGTTTTCTCCTCTCAGAACAAATTTCTTTGTGCAAATCTAGGATTCTGACTCTAAAATACCCCAGAGAATGTCTGATATAGGTACCCTGAAATTTACTTATAAGAGTCTGTACGGGACTCTGCCATCTTTCTAAGTTTATTTTTCTCTTTAACAGTAGTAATGGTAATATCATCATAATTCTCACTATTATTGTTTTTAGTCCATTGTATTACCTTTATTAATATGCATTATCTTTGTGGTTGTTTTCACATAACATTGAGTAGATCTGCTGTATGCTAAAGATTGTCTGATTTACTGAAGATCATTATGAAGGGTTTCTCAACATACAAAATACATACACCTAGTTACTCCTGAGGTCCCACGGTACTTAGCTGGGTGTCCTCGACTCAAGGTCTCTAGGAAGCTGGGCCTGAGGTCTCAGCTGTCTCTCCACAGGGCAGGATTTGCTCCCGTCTCACTGAGATGGGTACTAGAAGGATGCAGTCTGAGCTGAGAGCTTAGTGCCTCTGTCTGGAGGCGTGGGAACTTCCTGTGTTATCTCCTATGTGGGCCTCTACATATGGCAGATACTAACACACTTGCCGGCTTCCACAGGTCCAGGGATAGGAGAGACAGAAAGACATAAACAGAGAGAGAAAACAGGATGCAGCAAATGAGAGAGAAGTGACAGAGGTTCTGTCAGTCAATGAATCTTAACACTGACCTCCCATGACTTTATATATTCTGTTGGTCAGAAACCAGTCACTAGCTACTTAGTACTGGCACAAAGAGTGGAGTTGCCTCGATGGATGTGGAGCACAGCCTGTGGCTTGGAACACCCAGGAAGACATGTTCAGTGGTCTCCCCCAGAACTGGGAAAAGTGGCTGCATTCTGGAAATAACTGAAAGTGATGAAAGTCCAGCCTCAATCATCAGAAGACAACTGAAAAGAAGACAGTTGGTTACGTGTGATTTCTCATCCACTAAAGCAGCAAAACAAAAGCTCCCCAAGCTCCTGAAAGTGGAACCCTTGGTGGGAATGAGGCACAGAACCTCTCATTCTTCAGTGGTAGGAGGGGCACTGACTCTTTCTGGAGCATGATGGCTGCCACATCCTCAGATGCCAACCACTTGATTAAGGAGGTTACTTCTAGAAAGCAAAGACACAGTGGTCAGAGGTGTGTACTAAGAGTCCACGTAGGTGGTGTTGTCTGTCTTATTTCTAAGAGCCCTGCATGGACACGTGCTTCCAGAGGGGAGCTGGTTACACTGACAGTGAGAACAGGCTGCAGCTGTTTAAAATGACAGTGTCCACACGACCCAAGACAGTCTACAGGTTTAATGGGATCACTATCAAATTACACATGACATTTTTCCATAGAACTAGAACAAATAACCATAAAATGTATATGGAACCATAAAAGACCCAGAATTGCCAAAGCAATCCTGAGGTAAATGAACAAAGCAGGAGACATAACCCTCCCAGACTTCAGACAATGCTACAATGTTAATCAAAACAGCCTTGTATTGGAACAAAAACAGACATCGGGATCAATGGAACAGACTAGAGAGCCCAGAAGTAAACCCAGAGACCCATGGTCAATTCATCTCTGATGAAGGAGATAAGAATAGACAATGGGGGAAAAGATAGTCTCTTCAGCAACAGGTGTTGGAAAAGGTGGTTCATGCAAATCAATGAAGTTAGAACACACTCTTCCACCATACACAAAAATAAACTCAAAATGGCTTAAAGACTTAAATATAACACATAACACCATAAAACTCCTAAAAAAGGAACATAGCAAAACATTATCTGACATAAATTGTACCAGTGTGTTCTTAGGTCAGTCTCTGCAAGGCAATAGAAATAAAATCAAAAATAAAGAAATGGGACCCACTCAAACATAACTTTTCTCACAGCAAAAGAAACCATAAACAAAATGAAAAGACAACATACAGACTAGGAGAAAATATGTCCAAATGATGCGACCAACAGGAGTTTAATTGCCAAAATATACAAACAGCTCATACAACTCAATAAGAAAATAAACAAGCAAACCAATCAAAAAATGGGCAGAAGACTTAAACAGACATTTCTCCAAAGAAGACATAC
>NC_041233.1:121982306-121991209 GCF_002837175.3 Physeter macrocephalus | reverse complement strand
CATCATCCAAAAGTCTGCAAATAACAAACGCAGGAGAGGGTGTGGAGAAAAGGGAACCCTCCTACACTGTTGGTGGGAATGTAAATTGACACAGCCACTATGGAGAACACTATGGAGGTTCCTCAAAAAACTAAAAATAGAGTTGCCATATGATCCTGCAATACCACTACTGGGCATATATCCAGAGAAAACCATAATTCGAAAAGATACATGCACCCCAATGTTCATGGAAGCACTATATACAATAGGTAAGTCATGGAAACAAATTAAATGTCCATCAACAGATGAATGGATACAACAGACATATATATGTGTATAACTGAGACACATTGCTATATGGCAAAAATTAATACAACATTGTAACTCAACTATATTTCAATTAAAAAAAAGTATCAGTTGATGTGAACAACACTAAAGGCCAAATGATATTCAGAGTCATATACAGAGCATTCTATCCAACATACGCTGAATACACAGTCTTCTAAAGTGAAGAAAAAATATTTTCTAGAAAAGACCACATGATAGACCACATATCAAATCTTAGTAAACTCAGGAAGACTTAAATTATACCAAGTATATTGTCTGACCATATTATTAAACTAGAAAACAATAACAGGAGGAAAACTGGAACAATAATGAATACCAAAAAAATGACCAACACTCTCCTGACCATAGGACAGTATTTTGAGACAAACTGAAATGGAAACACAGTATACTAAAGGCTATGGGATACAGCAAAAGGAGTGTTAATAGGGAGGTTGATTGTGACAAATATCTTACGAATTAAGAAAGATCTCAAATAAAAAACCGAACTCTTCTCTTCAAGGACCTCGAAAAAGACCAAACTGAGCCCAAAATTAGCAGAAGGAAAAACATTATAAAGATTACAGCAGAAATCAATGTGATAGAGAAGAGGAAAACAACAGAAATATTAGCGATCCTAAGAGTTGGTTCATTAAAAGATAAAATTTCAAACCTTTAGCTAGACTAACCAAGAAAAAGGAGAGAAGACCAAAATCACCAAAATTATAAATAAAAGAGAAGACTTTACAACTCTACTACAAAGATAAGAAGGATAACATGTTACTTTGAACAACTACATGCTAACAAACGGGGCAACCTAGATAATTGGAAAAATTCTTAGAAACATACAACTTACCAAAAGTGAATTAGGAAGAAAGAGAAAATCTAAATGAAGCAATTAGTAGTATGGAAATTAAATCAGTAATCAAATAGGAGTGTTAATAGGGAGGTTTATTGTGACAAATATCTTAAGAATTAAGAATGATCTCAAATAAAAAACCTAACTCTTCTCTTCAAGGACCTCGAAAAAGACCTAACTGAGCCCAAAATTAGCAGAAGGAAAAACATTATAAAGAGTAACTCCCAAACTCATTTTTCAAGGCCAGCATTACTTTGATATTATAATCTGAAATGGACACTGCCAGTTATAGGCCAATAACACTGATGAATATAGGATTAAAAATTCTGAAGAAATACTAGCAAATCAAATAAATGTGATGCATCATATTAATAGAACAAAGGAAAAATATAATATCAATAGGCACAGAAAAAGCATTTAATAAATTAGGTATAAAATGAATGTAACTCAACATAATAAAGGTCAAATATCGGGGCTTCCCTGGTGGCACAGTGGTTAAGAATCTGCCAGCCAATGCAGGGGACATGGGTTCAAGTCCTGGTCCGGGAAGATCCCACATGCTGCAGAGCAACGAAGCCCGTGCGCTACAACTGCTGAGCCTGTGCTCTAGAGCCCGTGAGCCACAACTACTGAGCCTGTGTGCCACAACTATTGAAGCCCACATGCCTAGGGCCCATGCTCTGAGCCTGTGTGCCACAACTACTGAAGCCCACATGCCTAGAGCCCATGTTCCACAACAAGAGAAGCCACATAAATGAGAAGCCCACGCACCACAAAGAAGAGGAGCCCCCGCTCACCGCAACTAGAGAAAGCCTGCGTGCAGCAACAAAGACCCAATGCAGCCAAAAATAAATAATTTTTTTAAAAAGGCCAAATATGACACGGTCACAGTTCAAGGCACACTTAAGAGTGAAAGTGTGAAACTTTTTCTCTAATATCAGAAACAAAACAAGGGAGTCCACTCTCATCACTCATTCAGCATAGTAATGGAAGTCCGACTCAGGGCAATCAGTCAAGGACGAGAAATAAAAGGCATCAAAATTGGAAATTAAGAAGTACTAATGTGTCTCTTTTAAGATAACATGATTTTATATATAAAAACTCTGAAAAAATTCACCAAAAACCTGATAAAACTAATCAACATAATCAGTAAAGTTGCAGAATAAAAACTGAAAATGCAAAAATCAGTCATATTTCTATATACTAGCAATGATCTGAAAAAAGAAAACCATTGTATTTATAACAGCGTCAAAACTAATAAAAAAATTAGGAAAATATTTATCTAAGGAGATCGAAGATAGCTACAATACAAGCTACAATACACTGATGAAAAAATTTGGAAAAGACAGAAATAAACGTAAAGTTATCCCTTGTTCATGATTGGAAGAAAAATATTTTTTAAATGTCATACTACCCAAAGCCATCTATGGATTTAATGCAATTCCTATCAAAATCCAATGGCATTTTTAAAGTAGAAAAAAACAACACAGAAATGTATGAGGAATCACAAAAGAACTTGTATATGCAATGCGATCATGAGAAAGAACAACAAAACTGGAGGTGTCACATTCCATGATATGAAACTCTATTATAAAACTATAGTAATGTAAATAGTATGGTACTGTCATGTAAAAAGGCATACACAACAATGGAATAGAGCTGAGAATGCAGATATACACCCATGCATATAAGGTCAACTAATATTTGATAAAGCCGTCAGGAACACTCGGTGGAGAGACAGTGTCTTCATTAAACAGTGCTTGGAAAACTGCATAGTTACATGCAAAAGAATAAAACTAGACTCCTGTCTAACACCACTCATGACAATTAAATAGAAATAAGATAAGATAAAGACAACTGTAAGACAGGAGGCCATAAAACTCCTAGAATAAAACAGTTAAAATCTTTTTAACACAGGCCTTAAATATTTTTGATGATACCTTAAGCACAAGCAACAATTTAAAAAATCAACAAGTGGAGCTATATCAAACTAAAAATCTGTTACACAGCAAAATAAATAATCAACAAGATGAAAAGAGCCTATATAATCAAAATTAATACTTGCAAACCTTATAACTAATAAGGGGTTGATATCCAAAATACATCATAGATCTCGATACCACAAAAAAAAAATTAAGCCAACAAAAAACTGTGCCAAAGACCCCAATAGACATTTTTCCAAAGAAGATACGTGAATGTACAACAAATACATGAAAATGTGTTCAAAGTCACTACACATCAGGGAAATTAAATCAAAACCACAATGAGATATCACCTCAGGACGGTTAGAATAGAATTCATCAAAGACACAAGAGATATGCTAGGAAATGCTAGCAAAGATGTGGAGAAAAGGGATGATTTGTGTGCTTTTGGTTGTCTTATAAATTGGTTCAGCCTCTATGGAAAACACTAGAGAAGGCTTTCAAAATTTAATAGGGTTACCATATGGTCCAGCATTTTCATCTATGGGGATATATTGAAAGAATTAAAAACACTATGTTGAAGAGATACCTGCACCTCCATGTTCATAGCAGCAGTATTTATAAGAGCCAAGACATGGAAAATACGTGTGTCTATCAACAGATGAGTGGATATAAACCTTGTGGTATATTTAGAAAATGGAGTATTATTCAACCATAAGAAAGAAGGGAATCCTGCCATTGGTGACAATATGGATGGACCTTGAGGGAGTTATGCTAAGTGACAGAAGTCAGACGAAGCTTATTGGTGGAAAAAAAAAAAAACTAATAGAAAAAGATCAGAGTTTTGGTTACCAAAGGAGGGAGGTGGGAAGAGGGAGAATTGGATGAAGTCCAAAAGTACCACCTTGCAGTAGTAGGATAAATAAGTATTGAGAATGTTATGTGCAACATGATGAATAGAGTTAACACTGCCATATGGTGTATTTGAAAGCTGTTTAGTACGTAGATCTTAAGAATCTTCACCACAAGAAACTATATTTTCTTTTACTTTTTTTCTCTTTTCTTGCATCTATATAAGATGATGTATGTTAACTAATCTTACTGCAATAACAATTACACAATATATGGAAGTATGATCATTATCATGTGCATTTTAAACTTAAATAATACTGTGTTCAATTATATCTCAATAAAACTGGGAAGAAAATTACAACTGCTTTCCAATAATGTCTTGGAAATTTAAAAATATCTTAAAAGAAAATGGAAACACAACTTGCTAAAGCTTATGGGCTGCAAGAAAAACAGTTATAAGAGAGTTTATTGCAACAAATACCTACAATAAGAAAAAAGAAAGATCACAAATAAACCTTACTTCTCAAGGGACTAGCAAACAAATGAACAAATCAGAAAGCTCACAAGTAGCAAAGCAAGGAAATAAGAAATATGAGAACAGAAATAAAACAGAGACCATGCAAATAATAGAAAATATCAATGCAAGAGGTGGTTTTTGAAATGAAAATAAAATTAGCCTTTTAGCTACACTAATGAAGAATAAAATAGAATACTCAAATAAAATCAGAAATTAAAAAGGAGACATTACAACTGATGCAACAAAAATTCAACAGCTCATGATAGGTGACCATCAACAAATATATGGCATCAAATTTGATACCCAGAAGAAATGAATTCCTAGCAACATAAAAACTACCAAAACTGAATCATGAGGAAAGAGGTAAACAGAACAAAGATGAGTGAAGAGATTGTATCAGTAATACAAATTTCCAAATAAGAAAAAGTCTAGGACCAAATGGTTTCACTGGGAAATTCAACCAAATATTTAAAACAAATTAAAACAAATCCATGTCAAACTTTTCTAAAAAACTTTGAGGTACATTCCCAAACTCATTTGATGAGTCCAGCATTATCCTGATACCAAAGCTAGATAAAGACACTGCATAAGAAGGAAAACTATAGACCAATATCCCTAATGAAAGTAGATGCAAAAATTCTCAACAAAATACATTATACACAACAGTTAAAAGCTGAAAGCTTTTCATTTAAGATCAGGAACAACACAAGGATGCCCACTCTCATCACTTCTATTAATATAGTATTAGAAGTCCTAAGAGCAACTAGGTAAGAAAAATAAATAAAAGGCATTTAAATCAGAAAAGAAAAAGTAAAATTATCCTGTTTGCAGGTAACATATATAACAGGTTGTACACAAGCCTAAGGACTCCACAATAAAACTGGCAGAACTAATAATTCCATAAATTGGAGTAAAATTTTAAAAATTAAAAGAGAAGCAAGAGAATGGATTCAAGGCACCACGTGGAAATGCATTATGTTATGGAAGAATCTTTTACACTCATTGTCTTGGAAAAGAAGGATTTGGCAAGTTATGTAGTCTTTTCTCTTACAAAGATTCCACAAAAAATGTATTACAATTTATAGACAAATTCAGTCAAGTTGCAAGATACAAAATCAATATGTGAAGAGCAATTTTGTTCTATATATTAACAACAACGTGAAAAACAAATGTAAAAGGCAATCATATTTAAAATGGCATCAGAAATAACTAAAACATTTAGGAATAAATTAAACCAAGCAGGTAAAATACCCACACACTGAAAATGATGAAACACTGATGAAAAAACTGAAGACACAAATAAATGAAAAAAGTTTCCATCGTTATGAACCCGAAGAATATTGTAATAATATCTATACTACTCAAAGCTGTCTATAAATTCATTGCAATCCCTATCAATATTCTTTGATTTTTACACAGAAAGAGAAAATAACCCTAAAATTTGTATGGAACCACAAAACACCACGAATAGCCAAATCAACCTGGTCAAAGAAGAACTAATCTAGGGGCATCACATCCTCTTCAATAAATGGTTCTGGAAAAAACTGGATAACAACCTACAGAAGAATACAATTGGACCCCTTTCTTGTACCACTCACAAAAATTAATTCAAAGTGGACTGAAGGCTTAAATATAAGACCTAAAGCTGTAAAACTACTTGACAAAAGCATAAAGAACAAATTCATCAATATAGTTTTGGCAAATATTTTTCGGATATAACACCAAATGTGGAAGCCACAAAAGCAAAGAAAAGTGGAACTACAACAAACAAACAAACGAAAAACTTTGCATAGCAAAATGAACAATCAGCAAACTAAAAAGCAACTATAGAAAAGGAGAACATATGTGCAAACCATTTTTTTTGATAAGGGGTTAATATTCAAAATATGTAAGTAAAATAAAATAATAGCAGTCGAAAATTTAATAAAAAATGGGCTAAAGGACTACAAAAGACATTTTTCCCCAAAAAAGACATACAGATGGCCAACAGGTACATGAACAGATGCTCAACATCACTAATCATCACAGAAATGGAAATCAAAACCACAATGATACATCAGCAATGTGAAGAAAAGGCAACTGGTGTGCATTTTTGGTGGAAAGGTGAACTGGTAAAGTCTAATGAATGTAAAAGAATTAAATTGGACCCCTATCTCACACTACTCACAAAAATTAACTCAAAAGAGATTAAAGACTTAAATGTATGAGTTGAAACCATAAAACTCCTAAAAAAATCCTGGGGGAAAATCTCCTTGACCTTGGTCTTGGGAAAAGTGATTTTTTGGTTATGACCCCAAAGGACAGGCAACAAAGCAAAAGCAAAATTAAATAAGTGGGACTAAGTCAACCTCAAAAACCTTCTGCACAGAAAAAAAAAAAAAAAAACAAAAAAACCACACACAAAGGTAAAACAAAAGAAAAAACAACTAAATAAAAATGGATAAAGGATCTGAATAGATATTTTTTCCAAAGAAGTCATACAAATGTCCAACAGATATATGAAAAAATGGTCAACGTCTTTAATCATCAGGGAAATGAAAATCAAAACCACGAGATCATCTCACTCCTGTTAGAATGGCTACAGTCAAAAGACAAGACATTACAAGTGTTTGAAAGAACATGGAGAAAAGAAAATCCTTGTGCATTGTTGGTAAAGATGTAAATTACTACAGCCACTATGAAAAACTGTATGGATTGGCTGGGCTGGTTCTTCGTTGTTCCATGCTGGCTTTCTCTAATTTCAGCGAGCGGGGACTAATCGTTGTTGTGGTGTACGGGCTTCTCATTGTGGTGGATTCTCTCGTTGCAGAGCACGGGCTCTAGGAACACGGGCTGCAGTAGTTCTGGCACGTGGGTTCAGTAGTTGTGGTTTGCAGTTTCTAGAGCTCAGTCTCAGTAGTTGTGGCGCACTGGCTTAGTTGCTCCGCAACATGTGGGATCCTCCCAGACCAGGGCTTGAACTCATGTCCCCTGCATTGGCAGGCGGATTCCTAACCACTGCATCACCAGGGAAACCCCTGTAATATAGTTTTAAATCAGGAAGGGTGATGACTCCCAATATATTCTTTCTCAGGATTGCTTTGGCATTTGGGGTCTCCGGCGGCCACATACAAAAATTTAAAATTGATTTCTCTATATCTGTAAAGATGCTGTTGGAATTTTGATAGAGAGTACATTGAACTATAGATGCCTTTGGGTAGTATGGACATTTTAACAACAATAATTCTTCTGATCCATGAACACAGTACTGTTTATCTTTCCACTTGTTTGTCTTCTTCAATTTTTTTCATCAAAGTCTTGTAGTTTTCAAAGTACAAATTTTTCACTTCGTTAAGTTTATTCCTAAATATTTATTGGTTTTAATGTAATTTTCAATGGGGAAAGGATAGTCTTCAACGAATGCTTTTGGGAAAACTGGAAAACCAAATGTAGAAAAATGAAACTGGACACCTATCTTATACCACTCACAAATATTAATTTGAAGTGTATTGAAGACTGAAACATAAGATCAGATACTAAAAAACTCCTAGAAGAAAACATATAGAAGAAGCTACTTAAAACTGGTTTGGGCAAAAATTTTGGGATATGATCCCCAAAGCATGAGCCAGAAAAGTAGAAACCAACAGATGGAATTATATCAAACTAAAAAGCTTTATATATATATATAAATATAAAGTCTACATACAGAGTAGGAGAGAATATCTGCAAATCATTTGTTGCATCAAAGAGTATAAATTTTCAGTTTTAAGATGAGTAAGTTCTGGGAACTTTAATGTACAGTTTGGTGACTATAGCTAACAATGCTGTAGTGTATATTTGAAAGTTGCTAAGAGTGTAGATCTCAAAAATTTTACCACAAAAAAAGTTAAAGATGTGAGTTTATGGAAGAATCCTTATAGTGGTAATCATTTCACACTATATATCTGTATCAAATCACCACACTTTACATCTTAAACTTACACAGTGCTGTATGTCAATTATGTCTCAATACGTCTGGAGAAAAAAAAAAACGAATTTCAAGATGGATAAAAGAGCATGAAACAAAGCATGGGCCTTTCTGAATGAAGAACCTTGTGTCATATCCATGTAGCTGTCCCCAGTTGTAACTGCAAAACCACAACGAAAATCTGATCACTGGTCCCCATCACCAGGGCTAACAACCTGCGTGAGCTCCCACCTTGGTTACTACAGCAGTCTCCTAATTGGCGCCCCAATTCGGCCTTTGCCTCCTCAGTCAGTTTGTAGGACAGGAGGCAGAGGAAGTCAGATGATAGCCCTCCTCTGCTTAAAACCATTCACCCAGAGTACAAACCAATGTCTTTTAAACGTCCGACAATCTGTTGACAACCCCAAGGGTTCTATCCCTTGCTCACTTAACATCAACCACTCAGCATTCCCAACTTTCCTCAAACAAGCCAGCCATGTTCCTTCTTTACTGCATTTTACCTTG
>NC_041233.1:121981093-121982252 GCF_002837175.3 Physeter macrocephalus | reverse complement strand
GGTATTTACTGAGCAAGACTATGTGCCAGACACTATTCAAGGCACAGATGTTTGGACACAGCATTTCTCTTATCTTACTGAGGTGGAGCATCATTTCATAAACTTATTGGCTATTTTTTCTGGAAAAAAAGAGATACATAAATATGGGAGTGTAGGAATCATTCAGGCATAATCCCAAATAATAGATACAGATGTTTAACTATCAGAAAGGTGGAGCATAGCTTCCCAACTCCTTAAATGTGTCCTGCACGCAGTGACATCCTTCCACAAGGTACACACTGAATGGACAGGGGAAAAGTTTGATGTTACAGTGAGGAACTTGACAAACCCCATTTCAGCCAGGTGATCAAGGGCCACATCAACAGTAATAAGTCATCTGCAGAGCATGTGCCCTTGATATGAAGTATGAATTCCATTTGTTCTTCTCCAGAATCACATAACCCCAGGCTAATCACGAGGGAGACAACGGGTTAAATCCAAATTGGAGACTGTCAAGGTCATCAAAAACAAAAAATGTCTCAGAAACTCTAACAACTAACAGTGTCCTAAAGAGAAATGGCAGCTAAATGGAATGAGGGTGAGATATCCTGAATGCAATCCTAGAAGAGAAAAAGGTAAGTCTAAGAAAATTTGAAAAAAGAGTGGGTTGTAGTTAATAATCAGGTGTCAACACTAGTTCATTAACTGTAAAAATCTACTCTAATGACATGAAAGTGTAATAAGATAGGAAACTGAGTCTGGGCTACTTGTGAAACCCTGCACTATTCTTGCAAATTTTCTATAAATCTAAAACAATTTTAAAATGAAATTGTATTAATCAAAATTTTTATTTTTTTCTAACACATTATTTGTAAATTGTCTTACCAGTATTTAATATTAATTTCCCCTGTCACCTAGTTGTACTGTTTCATTTTGTTAAGTAGGATTTATAACAGAGAGAAGTAAATAACCCATGATAGTAGAAAATTTCCAATAACACCAATTTTACATATTTTATGTTAAATTATTAATGCACATGAGTATCATTATTTATTATATATTATGTTATTTGGGGCTTTTTTTTCTTTTCTTTTTGCTGTTGGCATTTTACTGGTATGGCTGTGTCCTGGGTCACTTTCTAAGAAGTCACTCACCAGAGAAGTCTGTCAGGACTCAGAAG
>NC_041233.1:121978899-121980877 GCF_002837175.3 Physeter macrocephalus | reverse complement strand
AAAAATAAAATAACTAATAATTCATTGTGACTGGCTCATTTATTCCAAGAATCCTTTTTAAAAATTGTGTTTCCATACTTACATTTCATACTAATGGAACAAAATCAAATTATCTGCCAACTCAAATATCACATGAGAGTAATGAGAACAGAGTTGTGAACATAAAAATTTAATGTTTCATCCTGATATTTTCTAATCAGAAGTTTTTTAAAAAATATTCAAACTCAGTTCCTAGGGCATAGCTGAAAGTGACAAAATCAGAAATCCCAAATGGCAGACAGACTTGTAAGTGATTTTAGATGTTGCCATATAATGTTCCAGAAATAAATTACCTCTTAGAAGATTCCATAAAATTACTTGATGCTCAAACCCTGGAATGCTTCCCAATTTTATCAGACTTACATGTTATTATAATGTCTATATCCATTTAGCTAATGTTGTAGGTAAAGATGAAAAGTGATCTGTTCTTATGTGTTTAATACAGTTTTTAAAAGTATATAATGTTCCTAATCAATCCGGTTAGATCTGGAATACAAATGAAAATATGAAATGAAAGTACTTTTCCTTGCTTTGTACAAGATCATTAGCCCATCATGTACATATATGTCAGATGACAAGGTACCTTCATGTTAAAAACAATGCCATCACTGCAAAAAAAAGCTTTATCGATTGTATTGAGGTACAAGGAAAAAATAGATGTTATACACCTCAGGTCATTATGAGTATATTGGAAGAAGATAATGTTGACATAAAAATGCTTATGGTCACAGATATTATACAGGTGCAACCGTGGTAGGTGTACAAAGACGTAGAAGCTATATTCCTCCACTGAACATGATGATGCCAAATTTGTGACCTGATCGTTTCTTAACCTTAATGGACAAAATTTCTGCTCCGACCATTTAAAATATGACCTTTAAAATACTGTATAATGAGAGGATGTGATATTTTAATGTCTGTTCTAAGTACTACTTTAAACACACATAAGACTATCCAATTGTCAGTCAGAAATTTCAGATGCAATCAGCTATCATTCCATGCAAATGAATGGCATGTAGCAAATATTCATATATGTGTGCACCTATGGAAAACATGTTAGCATATATGAATAAAATCAACTATATTATATTAATATTTAATGTAAAATCATATGAGCAAATGCACTGTGGTGAAATCAGAAGCATCTAGGTATAAATACATTACAAATTTTTATGCAGTTGTCACAAAGGAATAATATTGTGACCAAAGAGGAAATTGTAAAGAAAGTTGTCCTAGAAAAAATCTTGACTACAGGAGAAAACGCATGCTTATTATAAGGCCTCTCCCTTTGTTTACAATCAATGTCAGAAAGTAACCTTGAACTAGGTTAGGAGAATAAAAACGTTAACAAGACATAGGAATACACTTTCTGCTGTAGAAAATAAACCAAAAGAAAAAGTAAATGAATAAGCTATGAAGATTCTACAGATAGAAATATCAATTCTTATGGGAAAGAGGTTTAAAATAAAAAATAAGGAGATTATACATAACCTAATTTCACATTTGAGATGGAGATATACAATATTAAGCTAAAAACCTTCATATTCTGTATTAGGAGAAAATTTATTTGCTATGAATGTATTTAACTTCCAAAAAGCAGCCCCTGTCTTACCTTTTAAGTATGCTGTTGAAGTTTTCAGTTTTAAAATGTTTCCTCTTAAATGGTCTTATGAAGTATGCAATGGTTGGTATTTTAATAATCGTCACTGTGCCTGGAACTGCTCAAAGTGTTTCACAATTTTTAAAATTACATTCTTCTATCAATTTGGTATTGATCTGAATATTATGATTTTTAATAATACTAGTCACATGGGAACATTGCAGAATATTTTTCAATGAGCTTATGTGTATAAATATTTAAGTGTGTTACTGTATTATGAGAAAATTTCAAACACAGCCATATTTTGACTTGAAAATGAGAAAAAAACTAAGAAGTACA
>NC_041233.1:121969131-121978595 GCF_002837175.3 Physeter macrocephalus | reverse complement strand
CCCGTGCTCTGCAACAGGAGAAGCCACCGCAATGAGAAGACCGCTCACCACAACAAAGAGGAGCCCCCGCTGGCCACAACTAGAGAAAGCCCATGCAAAAACGAAGACCCAATGAAGCCAAAAATAAAATAAATAAATTTAAAGAAGAATGATTTGTAAAAAAAAAAATAATAAATATTGCTGAGGTAAAAAAATGCACAACATGAGAGATGTGAGTTAAGTTTTATTTGGAGCAAAATAAAGACTATATCCTGGGAGACAGAATCTCAGTTAGATCCAAGAAACTGCTCCACAGAGGCAGGGGGAAGGTCAGTATATATGTGATTTTGGTGAACTGGGAGTACACGCAATCGAGCACATATATTTTTTGCAGGTTTTTGCTCGTCTCATGCAGGCTATAGCTAGTCACGAGGAGCAAATGTCACCATGAGGGATTTCATTGCTTCTCTAGACACGAGGAGGTACAAGAACTGGGCTCATAAAATCAGCTCCTGCAACTATCTAACTCCCTGAAGAGCTGTCCTGCCAGCTTCCCCCGAGCACAGAGCGCCTCATTTCTGCTCTCCACCCTGAACTCCTTTCAGGGGGTGTTGCAGGTCAGCAGCTGCAGCAGCTGCACCATCACCTGATCTAATCCTTGGCGAGGTAGATGGCAAGTGCCTATCCACAGCTGACAATACGCTCCAAATAATTTTATTCCTTTAAGACAGGAAAGTAAAAATACAATAAATTCTGATTCTGACATGTTTAAACCATAAAACTTAACATATTGTGATTTACTATACATTTTTTTTTTTACTTTTTCAATATTTTTTTAACTACATCCACGTTACCTGCGCATCATCCGTGTATAGTCTGTTAGTTAAGGTCTTTGAAGAAAGGGATAAGTGGATAATTCCGTGCGGTTGAGGACAAGGGGGCGGAAACATTTCTCTCGGCCACTAAAGAAAAGGGACATTTTGACAACCTCCGGTGGCGTGTGAGGAAACGCAGCAGAGTTTGTCCGCGACAGTGAACTCTCCCCGTCGCCCGCGCCCCCGCTCTTTCCCCGCGGCTCGAGGGTCCGGGGCGCGGCCGCTCCGCCCGCTAGGACAGGCGCTTCCCGCGCTCCGCCCCGCCTGGAGCTCCTCCCGCCAACCGCCCGCATCCGGAACAGACGCCCCGCCGGGAACAGCCTCCACGCCCCCGGCCCCTCGGAGACCGGATCCGCGGGACAACAAGTCGGAGACCGGATCTGAGGGACAGCAAGCGACATCGAACGTTACCTGAGAAGTTGGGCATACACCGTGCGGGGCGGCGGGAAAGGAAGGCGCGAAGCCGCGAGGAGCGGGCACAGCCCTTTTCACCGGCCGGGGCGCGGGCGGGGATCGTCTTCCTCCCGCAGACCAGCCAGCCCCACGCGCGGGCCCGCAGCCGCCATGGCGCCTCCCCTCCGTCCTCAGGGAAGACAGTCCATCCACTGCGGGTGCAGTCGCGCATGCGCCCCATCGCCTGTGACACAGTGGCTTCGTGGTCCCCCTGCAGGCCCTTGCGGGCAGTGCAGGATGCTCAGGACTCACTGGAGAACATGTGCCGCCTCCCAGCCAGGATGCTAATTTACTCAAAATCTTAGTGCCCCAGCCTCTCTGCTGATGGCACTGGTGATGCTCTGACCCAGCCATGCCTGCTCTCTTGCCTGGGATGTGCCCCACTCTTTGGAGCCATGTCATCTGGCTTTTAGGTCATCCAAAAAAATAATAACCTCTATTCTATGCCACAGTGTCAGTATCCATTGCAGGTCCATAGAAAAGAGCCACCAATTACCACCATCAGTTTCTCCACTGGATCTTCAACCTGTTAGACACAGAGGACAGCTGCTCTGCTTGGAATAAAATTCTCGAAAGTAATATGCAGAGTTGATCACAATCACAAGTAACTGAAACAGAAGATGAAGGTGGAAAACCTACGGACTTTTCCTCATTTGAGAATAGGAGTGCACAGTTAATTCCAAGAAATCATTAACTATCTGAAGCAGTGGAATACAGCCGACATAACTTGGAGCTTGTCAGGGAGGGAATCAAACTGTGTTTTCCCTCATTTAGCAAATCCTCTCAAAAAATAAGGAAAAACACATTCTGCTTATGACCATCTCTATTCAATTATATTTTTATGCACAAGTTTGCTCTTTTCAGACTTCGGAATGTAATTTTTCTTGAAAAAAATTCTTCAGAAGATACCTTTGTTACAGAATTTAAATTAAGTTACCCGCTTAACAGATATACATGAAAATATCAGTTGTTTGAACCTTTCATAAAGTTACACTCCCATCATATAACAGCTCAACAAAGGCTTTGAAAGAGCCAATGATTCTGCATGTTGATTTTCTTCCAATGAGAGATTCAGGGACCCAGCAACCTTCGCTTTGTGGATTTTCCGTCATCAACATGTGCTTTCAACTACGGGTATGTTCCTTGGGTTTATTCCACTCAGTTGTAAAGGGAAAATGTATGGCACATCATGGAGCGTATTTTCAGGGCCTGAGCCTCTTCAGAGCATATATCACTTCCACCCCCAATTTACTTGCTGGGAACCACTTCATTGTGAATGATCCTCTTCCCTAGCGCTCCAGAGGATATGGGCGTTTTAGCGGCTTCAGGTGGGGGCATCAGAAAGAGCTCACATTTGAGCAGAGCCCTTCTTCCTGTGTTCATGCTGGTGCAGGGAGGTGGGGACAGGTGCCCTAACTGTCTCTTGCTTGTGCTAGGACATCGACAGGTGTCCTGGCCACTCCTGCTACATGTCCGCCTGCATCTGCCCATGTTAGGAGGCCTATGCACCTGTGCCTGCCTGAGCTCACTCATGCCAAAAACCCATCTACTGTTGCTGGAGCCTGAGAAACAATCTGGCTGTGCACGTGCCTATGCATCTCTGCAACGAAGCCCTCTTACATAATTTAAAAACTGAAACCCAGAAAGAGGCAGGGACTTGCCTAGGACACCATATGTGAGCAGAGGCCAGAAGAAAAGTGAAGGAATCCAGCTCCCTAAGCTAGGCCTCAGTCCCTCCCATCGTGTTTTTTATGTTTTTTGTTTGTTTGTTTGTTTGCAGTACGCGGGCCTCTCACTGTAGTGGCCTCTCCCATTGCATAGCACAGGCTCCTGAAGCGCAACCTCGGTGGCCATGGCTCACGAGCCTAGCCATTCCACGGCATGTGGAATGTTCCCAGACAGGGGCACGAACCAGTGTCCCCTGCATCGGCAGGCGGATTCTCAACCACTGTGCCACCAGGGAAACCCCATATTTGGTTTTGAAATAAGAGCCCCTAAGATCCTGCTGAACTCCTGCTAAACTGGCGCACTTTGGGCCATTACTCTCTCCGCATCTCCATGCAGACACAAGTATGTACAAACAGAAATAGGATTCACAGCTGGGGATGATGTGAGTGTGGTTAAGGAAGAGAAAACACAATGTAAGTGCTGAGGAGAGCAGGAAAAGGTTGGAGACAGGTCTGCCGTGGAGCAGGGGCGTCCAAGCCCTGGCAGTGTGTCCAGAGGTCCAAAGCATGAGGGGGATTCTCCAAGTTCCCATAGTCCTGCCTGGGCGTGGGCCATCTCCCTAGTGTTCTCCAGGGGACAGGGCCTGGGATCTTACTGTCCACCATTCTGATCTTCTAGAACCCGGCTGAGCACACACTCCATTCCCCAGTGTAGACAGTGCTGCAGGGGAGAAGGACTTTTTTCTCTACAAACTGTGTGCCTGCCGTGGCGGATTGCAAGTGTTCTGCATGCTTGGAAAGTCTGTTGAGAACCTTGGTTCTCCACCACTGACCACTGTGTTCTGAGAGTTTGGCAAAATGCTTTCCACTTCACGGAGGTCCCTCAGAGGAGGGATGAGCTGGGGAAACGAGGCCTTGTGAGCAGAAGGGGGCAGAACCTCAGACCCAGAGCCAGGGTTCTAGAAAGAAGATCAGTCCTAGTTTGGGCCCCGTGGTCCTCATTTGTATGTGGGGATATCATTGTTTTGGCTGAGGTCATCCCTCACGAGTAAAGAGACACCACAGTGATGGACAAAAAGGTGGGGAAAAGGAAGCTTCTGAGGCCCCTCTTACTGCACTGCCCTGGAGCCTCTGTGTTCTACTCTATTCCCCCGTAACTCTGAAGAGCCTCTGTGTTGAGGACACCCAAAAAAAAGGTACCACTTTTTGGGGAGTGTGCAGGCCGGGGCCACACTTGTAGTGCTGGCCACCTAGGCGCAGACAGGCTTTTGCATCACTGATGCTCACTGAGGGTCACATAAAAGACATTCTGGTCCTCAGACATGAAACACCATGCCCCATTTTCCTGGTCCAGAAGGAGATTTTAGAGTCCACTGAGGTAAAGCCAGAGGGTAAGAGGGACTGCAGGCAGGGAAGATTCTCTGCATTAGGGTTCAGGTATTCCTTTTAAAGACAGTAGATAGTTCTGTTATGGGGAAGGCACAGGGAAAGTCAGTTACGTGGGAGAACCTTTCTCTTTATCTTGCTCTAGTGCCAGATCCAAGGTTCTTGCTTGCTGAAGGGTCAGAAGAAGGGTCAACGCAGGGCCTAGAGACAGCTGCACCAGGACCGTTGGCTCCAATGGGTGTGCGGAGTAGGTCGGCGCTCATGGTGGGCCTAGGGCAGGTCTCCCCTGTGCAATAAGCTTCCCCACACCTGCCTTTCCATGGCCTGGACTCCTATGATGAGGGTCCACATCCCCAGCTCCACCAATTATCAACCATGTAACCTGGGCAAGTTCACTGTCCACCTGAGATCAGTAGAGATGGACAATGAGAAGACTTCCCACACAGAATGGCTGTGCAGATTAAAAGAGGTAGAACAGATAGAACATCAGGCAGAGCCTGGTACATTGGTTGGAGGAGGAGAGCTCACTGTGTGCAGCCAGGTACCAGGGTCATCCCCCAATCTGCCCAGAGACTCAGCATCCCCAGCACCTAATACACAGCTGAAGTGCACTTAACCTCAAGAGAGGGAAACAGACAAAGCCCGTGGTTGTAGCTGCACAGAGGAATGTGCATTTTAACAGGGAATTAGGGCAGAATGGTGACCAGGGTGGGTGGAAGATTCTTCCTTGGGTTTAGCAGAATTGAGCTGCCTTCTGGAGCTGGCAGTTAGTGGAGATGGGCTGGCTCGGCTTCATCCTCCACTTCTGAGTTCCCACTGTCACTCATGCCCCTGCCGTGTATGCAAAGATGGGGTGTGGCAGACCCATATGACATTTCCCCTGCTCCCCAGGACGTGTTCAAGAAGGTGGTTCCCACTCAGTGCCTGGGCTCCATCTGGTCCCATAAAACACATTTGGAAATGAGCACATGGCACCAACCATCCACGGCACTATCACCAAGGTCAACAATGTGGCCAAGTGCGTCATCACCACCTGCCTCCAGGATCCGAGCATGATGGCCCAGGAGAGGGCCTGGGTGGTGAAGCACTGGATGAAAGTGGTCAGGGTCTGCCATGGGAGGTGCAGCAGAGCCCTCTCCAGTCTTAGAACTGCCACTTCCACTGTAACAGCTTTCAAGATTGAGGTCTGTGTTCTAAGCCCCTGCACAATCCCTATGAGGCCGGAGATAGATGGGTCCCTGGGTGAACAGCTGGAGTTTCTCCCCTGTGGACGGATACTCCAAAATACCCGGAGTGAGAGAGGATGCTGGGCCCTGCCCAGATAAGAGATAAAAGAGCACATATTCCTCATTCTCAAAGTCAAGGAGACCTTCCCAACTATACACGAGGAGAAAGGTTCATTGAAGGTCAAAAAGGGAAGGTTAGGGTTAGAGATAGGGTTGGTGATGTCTGCGAACATCCGTGTTGTTCCCAACCTCCAGGCGAAATGGAAAATATGAGAAAGTACGACCACCGTGAAACACGGAGGACGACGCCAGGCCAGGACCCACTCTCCTGTTCACACACAATAGCACGGATGTTCCCCGCAGCCCGAGGGGCACCACGGCCTGCTGGTCTACACATCCAGTATGCCCAACCCTTCCCAGAGCTCAGCGCCAGCCTCAGAAGCTGTAGACCTGCTCCGCCAATCTCCGACGACAACATAAAACGCACACGCTCCGGCGCCACCGGAACAGTCGTCGCCAGCGTCGCCGGCCTCCCGGAACTCTGCCTCCCGCCCGGCGGCTGAATCTCAGCCCTCGCGAAGGTCACTAAAGCTCTAGATGGAAGGGACGGTCTCAAAGCGGCCGCCACTTGTCGCCGGACAAGCGGCGGGAAAGTCCGAGGGGCGGACCCCGATTGCTGGCCATCGAGGGTACAGTGCGGGCTGCCCAAACGCCCGAGTTCGTCCCGGGGAGTCCTCCTCGTAGTTACTTCCTGGATTGGCACCGCGGGAAGCGACCCTGGCAACAGAAAAAGAGGGCAGGGGACTGGGAAGAGGTCGCCGGGAGGCTGCCGCAGAGAAGCGCTCCCCACTCGATTCCTGGCGGGGCGGGCGCACTAGCGGCCCAGAGCGCTCTGGCGGGTCCCTGCTCCTGGGAGCACTTAGGGATTTTGCGGGGACTTGGGCTGCGTGGACTGTAAAACTGAAACCATGAAAGTACACGTAGAAAACATGTATGAATGATTTTTATTCTGTAGTTTCAAAACGGAGTCCTTGCAAAGAATTTTTTTTTAAGTCCAGAAACCATCAAAGAAATGAATGATAAACTTGACCACAAATTCATCTTTACATATTGCACAAGCAAAGTCCAATGATAAGAAACCGGTGTGTGAGGAACATTTGTGCCAACACATGTGTAAAAAGATTACTGATATCAGAATTACTTAATATAAAAACAGAACATTCAGAAAACATAGACATTAAGAGGGACCAGGAACACTTAATATAAAAGCAGAACATTCAGAAAACATAGACATTAAGAGGGACCAGGAAAGGAAATTCTAGTACTTCTACACAGTGCAATATTATCAATGTGTGTTTTAGTTATTGACTTTTTTTAAAAAATAAATTTATTTATTTATTTATGGCTGTGTTGGGTCTTCGTTAAATTGACCACAAATTCATCTTTACATATTCCACAAGCAAAGTCCAATGATAAGAAACCCGTGTGTGAGGAACATTTGTGCCAATACATGTGTAAAAAGATTACTGATATCAGAATCACTTAATATAAAAGCAGAACATTCAGAAAACATAGACATTAAGAGGGACCAGGAAAGGAAATTCTAGTACTTCTACACAGTGCAATATTATCAATGTGTGTTTTAGTTATTGACTTTTTTTAAAAAATAAATTTATTTATTTATTTATGGCTGTGTTGGGTCTTCGTTTCTGTGCGAGGGCTTTCTCTAGTTGCGGCGAGCGGGGGCCACTCTTCATCGCGGTGCGTGGGCCTCTCACTGTCGTGGCCTCTCTTGCTGCGGAGCACAGGCTCCAGACACGCAGGCTCAGTAGTTGTGGCTCACGGGCCCAGTTGCTCCGTGGCATGTGGGATCTTCCCAGACCAGGACTCGAACCCGTGTCCCCTGCACTGGCAGGCAGATTCTCAACCACTGCGCCACCAGGGAAGCCCTAGTTATTGACATTTTTAAATGAGGTAAATCTGTAGGTGGAAAGATGTTGACTTGGAAAGATGTTGATGATGGACTGTTCAATGGAAAAAGCAAGTTGTAGGACTTCCACTGGTGCTAAAAATAATAATTAAAACATACACACACAAACACACAGGAGAGACTATATCATTCATTTGATCCTACGGGAAAATATGACTCTGGAATCAACCACATAAATGTGTCATTCAGGAGAAAGATCATATAAATCACCTTATTCCATCCTTAATCAAATTTTCATTTATTAACAACAATTTTCTGAGAACCTCCAATATTTCAGAATTTGAACTGTTATGAGGATTGAAAGGTAAATAATACTATGTCCTTACCTTCATAGACTTGACTTCCTAATACAGTAAATTAAATTACCCTGCAAAATAAAACTGATATTAAAAATTAAATGTAAATAAGGGTTTACACATTGTATAATTCCAAAATTGTGCTACTAGTTTACAAAGAAAAGTAGCACTTTATAAAATAAAGTTGACATTTAAAACTTTGTTAATTCTGGATCTTTGATTAGGCTGTATATTTTCAGAAAGGCTGGGTTATTAAAAATACTGTCTAAAATTCTGAACTTTTGTAAAGTTGCTCTGCAAGATTTCGGAAGAGTAAAGCTAGATTTCTTTTCCGAAGAGCCAGGTTTCCTGTTTACTGTATCATGAAATAAGTATGTTTAAAATTAATTGTTTGGATTCGAAAATAAACTTTTGAAAGTCAATAATGGTTTTTATTAGAATAGAAAAGCTGCTGCACATGTCCCTTAAAAATCCATTTATCTGCCATTTTATTTGAACATCCTTGGGGCACCATTTTCAAGAATACTGTACGAGAGGATCTCTATTTTAATCATAATTTTGGGCTCCTAATTTTCTCTTAATTTTAGAGAATCCAAAACACCCCAAGTAACACAATACTGCCATACAGAAATTTCCTAAAATGTGCTATAAGCTATATATATTATTCATTAATTTGAAATGAAATGTATTTATAAATACATAAGAAAAAACCAAAATGTATTTTATTTCTGTTATTATTATGCAAGAATGCACTTTTAAGAAAGAAATGTTATAGCAGATGCAAGAATCTCTGGAAGTTGCATGAAAATGTTTTTGTATTTAATAACCGAAAATTATGTAGTTCTAGACGTTGGTTATTTTTGTTAAGTTTTCAGAAACCTATTAAATTATGTAACCATTATTTCATCAATGTGACCATTTTTAGAGTTTGCTTTACTCCCAAGTGTAAATTAGAACTCATTAACTCCTGATAGCTTTCTATCAATAAATTATTCTTTTTTAATAATAAATAAAATATATTTATTAAAATATATTATTTTAAAGAAAAGGATCCTATAATGTAAGAAGCTTCTCTTTCAAAAAGCAGTGATGCAGAGGGATAAGAGTTCTTGTGCAATGTGCAGATAAAATAAAAATGAAGTTGGTTGCTATCATCACCCTTAGTGCAATTTCACTACTCAATTTTTTTTCAGTATTTTTTCAGTATACCTGGAAAATTAAATCTGTGATCACTCTTAAAGTCATATTTTTTTAAATACATCTTTATTAAAGTATACTTACTTCACAATACTGTTAGTTTCTGTTGCACAACAAAGCGAATCAGCCATATGCAGACACATATCCCCATATCCCTTCCATCTTAACCCTCCCTCCCATCCTCCCTATCCCACCCCTCTAGGTCATCACAAAGCATCAAGCCGATATCCGTATGCTATGCTGCTGTTTCACACCACCCAATGTTTTACATTCGGTAGTGTAAACACGTCGAAGCTACGTTCACTTCGCCCTCCCACCCCGTGTCATCAAGTCCATTCTCTATGTCTACCTATTTATTCCTGCCCTGCAACTATGTTCATCAGTACCTTTTTTGT
>NC_041233.1:121968158-121969003 GCF_002837175.3 Physeter macrocephalus | reverse complement strand
TCCATTGTATATATGTGCCACATCTTCCTTATCCATTCATCTGTCGATGGACATTTAGGTTGCTTCCATATCCTGGCTATTGTAAATAGCGCTGCAATGAATATTGTGGTGCATGTCTCTTTTTGAATTATTGTTTTCTTAGGGTATATGTCCAGTAGTGGGATTGCTGGGTCATATGGTAGTTCTCTTTCTATTTTTTAAGGAACCTCCATACTGTTTTCCATAGTGGTTATGTCAACTTACATTCCCACCAACAATGTGGGAGGGTTCCCTTTTCACCACACCCTTTCCAGAATTTATTGTTTCTAGCTTTTTCGATAATGGCCATTCTGATTGGCGTGAGGTGATACCTCATTGTAGTTTTGATTTGCATTTCTCTAATAATTAGTGATGTCTTACATCTTTTCATGTGCATCGTGGCCATCTGTATGTCTTCCTTGATGAAATGTCTATTTAGGTCTTCTGCCCAATTTTTTATTGCATTGTTTGTTTTTTTGATATTGAGCTCCATGAGCTGTTTGTATGTTTTGGAGATTAATCCTTTGTCAGTCGCTTCATTTGGAAATAATTTCTCCCATTCTGAGGATTGTCTTTTTGTCTTGTTTATGGTTTCCTTTGCTTTGCAAAAGTTTTATGTTTAATTAAGTCGCATTTGTTTTTGTTTTTGTTTCTGTTACACTAGTACGTGCTTCAAAAACTACTGCTGTGGTTTATGTCAAAGAGTGTTTTTCCTATGTTTTCCACCAAGTGTTTTACAGTGTCTGGTCTTACATTTAAGTCTTTAAACCATTTGGAATTTATTTTTGTGTATGTTGTTAGGGAGTGTTCTAATTTCATTCTTTTAC
>NC_041233.1:121966856-121967658 GCF_002837175.3 Physeter macrocephalus | reverse complement strand
CCATCCTGTACCATTGATCTATATTTCTGTTTTTGTGCAAGTACCATACTGTGTTAATTATTGTAGCTTTTTGGTATAGTTTGAGGTCAGGGGGCATGATTCCTCCAGCTCCGTTTTTGTTTCTCAAGATTGCTTTGGCTATTCGTGTTCTTTTTTCTTTTCATACGAATTGCAACATTTTTTGCTCTAATTCTGTGAAGAAAACCATTGGTAGTTAGAAAGGGATTGCATTGAATCTGTAGATGGCTTTGGGTAGTATAGTCATTTTCACAATATTGATTCTTCCAATTCAAGAATATGGTATATTTCTCCATCTGTTTATGTCATCTTTGATTTCTTTCATCAGTGATTTATAGTTATCTGAGTACAAGTCTTTCACCTTCTTAGACAGGTTCATTCCTAGGTATTTTATTCTTTTTGTTACAAAGGTAACTGGGAGTGTTTCCTTAATTTCTCTTTCTGACTTTTTGTTGGTGGTTTATAGGATTACCAGAGATTTCTGTGCATTAATTTTGTATCCTGAAAACTTACCAAATACAATGATTAGTTCTAGTAGTGTTCTGGTGACATCTTTAGGATTTTCTATGTATAGTATCATGTCATAGGCAAATAGTGACAATTTTACTTCTTCTTGTCCAATGTGGATTCCTTTTATTGCTTTTTCTTCTCTGATTGCTGTGGCTAGGACTTCAAAAACTATGTTGAATAAGAGTGGTGAGAGGGGACATTCATGCCTTGTTCCTGATCCTATTGGAAATGCTTTCAGTTTTTCACCATTGAGTATGAGGCTTGTGCTGGGTTT
>NC_041233.1:121963643-121965730 GCF_002837175.3 Physeter macrocephalus | reverse complement strand
TTCTGGTGACATCTTTAGGATTTTCTATGTATAGTATCATGTCATAGGCAAATAGTGACAATTTTACTTCTTCTTGTCCAATGTGGATTCCTTTTATTGCTTTTTCTTCTCTGATTGCTGTGGCTAGGACTTCAAAAACTATGTTGAATAAGAGTGGTGAGAGGGGACATTCATGCCTTGTTCCTGATCCTATTGGAAATGCTTTCAGTTTTTCACCATTGAGTATGAGGCTTGTGCTGGGTTTCTCATATATGGCCTTTAATATGTTCAGGTAGGTTCCCTCTATGCTCATTTTCTAGAGAGTTTTTATCATCAATCACTGTTGAATTTTGTCAAGAGCTTTTTCTGCATTGATTGCGATGATCATATGGGTTTTCTTCCTTAATTTGTTAATCTGTTGTTTCAGATTGTTTGATTTTCGTATATTGAAGAATCCTTGCATCCCTGGGACACATCCCAGTTGATCCTGATGTCTGATCTTTTTAATGTGCTGTTGGATTCTGCTTGCTAGTATTTTGTTGAGGATTTTTGCATCTCTGTTCATCAGTGATATTGGTCTGTAGATTTCTTTCTTTGTGATATCTTTTTCTGGTTTTGTTTTTGTTTTTTGGAAGATTTTAAATTACAGTTTCAATTTCATTACTTGTGATACGTCTGTTTATATTTTCTAGCTCTTCCTGGTTCAGTCTTGGAAAATAGTACCTTTCCAGGAATTTGTCCATTTCTTCATGGTTGTCCATGTTATTGGCCTATATTTGTTTGTACTTTTCTCTTATAATCCTTTGTATTCCAAAGTGTCAGTTGTGATTTCTCCTTTTTCACTTCTAATTTTATTAATTTGTGTCCTCTCCCTTTTTTTCTTGATATGTCTGGCTAAGGGTTTATCAATTTTGTTTATCTTCTCAAAGAACCAGCTATTATCAATTTTGTTCTTCTCAAAGAACCAGCTTTTAGTTTTATTAGTCTTTGCTATTGTTTTCTTTTTTTCTATTTCATTTATATCTGCTCTTTTATTTCTGATTTCTTTCCTTGTACTGACTTGGGTTTTCTTTGTTCTTTTTTCTCTAGTTGTTTTAAGTGTACGGTTAGCTTGTTTATTTGAGATATTTCTTATTTCTTGAGGTGAGATTGAATGGCTATAAATTTCCCTCTTACAACTGATTTTGCTGCATCCCATAGGTTATGGGTCAGCGTGTTTTCATTGTCATTTGTTTCTATGTATTTTTAAATTTCTTGTTTGATTTCTTCAGTGATCTCTTGATTATTTAGTAGTACACTGTTTAGCCTCCATGTATGTGTGTTTCATATAGTTTTTTTCTTGTAATTGAATTCCAGTCTCATAGAATTGTTGTCAGAAAAGGGGTTTGATACGATTTCAAATTTTGTAAATTTTCTGAGGCTTGATTTGTGACCCAAGATGTGACGTATCCTGGAGAATGTTCTGTGTACACTTGAGAAGAGAGTGTATTCTGCCAATTATGGGTGGCATGTTCTATAAATATCAATGAGTTCTATCTGGTCTATTGTGTCATTTAAAGCTTGTGTTTCATTATTTATCTTCTGTTTGGATGATCTGTCCATTGGTGTAAGTGGGGTGTCAGAGTCCCTAGTATTATTGTGTTACTGTCGATTTCTCTTTTCATGGTTGGTAGCATTTGCTTTATGTCTTGAGGTGGTCCTATGTTGGGTGCATAAACATTTATAATTGTTATATCTTCTTCTTGGATTGATCCTTTGATCATTATATGGTGTCTCTCCTTATCTCTTGTAACAGTTTTTCTTTTCAAGTCTATTTTATCTAATACAAGTATTGCTACTCCAGGTCTCTTTTGATTTCCATTGCATGGAATACATTTTTCCATACCTTCAATTTCTGTCTGTATGTGTCCTAGGTCTGAAGTGGATCTCTTGTAGACAGCATATATATGGGTCTTATTTTTGCATCTATTCAAACAGTCTGTGCCTTTCGGTTGGGGCATTAAATCCATTTACATTCAAGGTTATTATTGATATGTATGTTCCTATTACCATTTTCTTAATTGTTTTGGATTTGTTTTTGTGCGTCTTTTTCTTCTCTTGTGTTTCCC
>NC_041233.1:121957150-121963191 GCF_002837175.3 Physeter macrocephalus | reverse complement strand
GTGTATTTTTCATTTCAGTTATTGTGTTGCTCATCTCTGTTTGTTTGTTCTTTAGTTCTTCTAGATCTTTGTTAAACATTTTTTGTATTTTCTCAATCTGTACTTCCATTCTATTTCCAAGATTCTGGGTCATATTTTCTATCATTCCTCTGAATTATTTTTCAGGTAGGTTGCCTATTTCCTCTTCATTTATTTCGTCTTGTAGGTTTTTACCTTCCTCCTTAAACTGTGACATAGTTTTTGCTGTCTTTTTTTTTTATGATTGGATTTGTGTTACTGTTATATTGCTTGTTTGGCCTGAGACCTCCAACACTGGAGTCTGTAGGCACTTGCTTAGAGCTGGATCTTGCTGCTAAGATGACGAACTCTGTGAGACTTCACTCTGATGACTATTCTCTGGGACTTGAAGTTCTCTGATAGTCCAGTGTTTTGGACTTGGATCTCCCACTGCAGGAGTTTCTGCCCAACCCCAGCTGGAGAATCAAGATCCTGCAAGCCACGTGTGACACCCAAAAAGAAAAAAAAGAACAACAGAGAAAAGAAAAAATAACAAAATAAAAAAATAAAATTAGACTAGGGAAATAACAGATATGTTAGAAAGAATATAAAAATAAATATATAGATGAATCAACAACTGGAAGGTACATCAGTATCACAATAGTAAAAAAGAGGAGGAGGGAAAAAATAAAAAAAATGAAATTAAACTAGGGAAATAACAGATATGTTAGAAAGAATATAAAAATAAATATATAGATGAATCAACAACTGGAAGTTACAACAGTACCACAATAGTCAAAACGAGGAAGTGGGAAAAAAAAAAGGGTGGGGTGGAGGGGGAGGACTTGGCTGTGGAGAGCAGGATCTAAGCAATGGTGAGGATTGGGTGGTGGGTGGGGTCAATACTCAGGACCCACAGGGCTGGAAAGGGCTCTGGGGGCTTTGGAGGGTGGGGTTTATGCTCAAGGAACATTAGGAGGGAACGTGTGCCCTGATGCCTGGTCTCAGAGGGCAGGGGAACTCACCTGGGAGCCCATCAGTCTTCCAGTGCTCTAGTGGATAGGACAAATGCCCTCCTCTCCTCACCTCTCCTCTTCCGTTCTTGGAGGGCCACTCCCACCTACCCCTACAGATCCCCCCGGCCTCCCTCCTATGCCCCCAGGAACCATAGAGACTGGATGGGTCTTTGGAAGGGGGGGAACAGGCTTAGGAGTTCAGCAAGCACTGCAGCCCAAGTGGGTCAGGCGATCACCCTCCACTCCTCTCTTGCTCTTCCCTGAGACTCCCTCCCACTTGCCTCTCCCGACCTCCCCAGCCTCAGGGGCGCTGATCTTGTCTGGCTTCCACTTCTACTCCCACTTCAGTCCCCGTATGTCCTACCAGTTCACTCTGGGGTTCCTCCCATCTCCTTGGGGGTCAGAGTTCCCCACCATCGTCTGGCAGGTGCCCTAGTTGTGGGGAGACATTAACTCCGCATCTTTCCACACTGCCATCTTGAATCCTCCCTCTATTTTTTAAAAAAACTTTACAGGGGCTTCCCTGGTGGCGCAGTGGTTGGGGGTCCGCCTGCCGATGCAGTGGGCACGGGTTCGTGCCCCAGTCCAGGAGGACCCCACGTGCCGTGGAGCGGCTGGGCCCGTTAGCCATGGCCACTGGGCCTGTGCGTCCGTAGCCTGTGCTCCGCAACGGGAGAGACCACAACAGTGAGAGGCCGGCGTACCACAAAAAAACAAAAACAAAAACAAAAAACTTTACATATTCAATAAACTCCGGAAAATATTGACACATTCAAAAGAGATGTCTCAAAACCAAATTTCAAACTAAATAATTTTATGGTTTATAATGCCCCGTTTTGATACTCAGAAAATACCTGGTAGTTTTTAGAGTTGAAACTCATCCAGATGGGAGCTATATTTCAGTAACAGGAACTAGTGATTGTTTTCTTACATGAGAGAAGGCAGCAGGTGGATTTCCTCCCCAGAGCAGTAAAATTGTACCTGTTGTGTCTATTTGTGTCTAGTGTTTATTTTAACCAAGATTACTGAGAGCAATGTAAACAGTTTTATATTTACCAAAAAAAGGTTTATTTCACATGGTAAAATTTCCTAAGTTTACCTGCTCTTTAGGTAAAACTCCAACATGCAGTGTTAAAAAATATTACTTTCCTAAGCCAGGTCTGGCAAAATGTTCTAAAGGGCAGATAGTAAATCATTTAGGCTTTGTCACATGACCTGTGTTGCATATATTCAATTCTGTTATTGCAGGAGGAAAGCACCCACAGATAAAAGGTAAATGAATGAGCATGGCTGTGCTCCAATAAAACTTTATTTATTTGTAGACACTGAAATTTGACGGTCAAATACTTCTGACGTGTCACAAATTTTTTTATTTTATAACTTAACTTTTAAAATTATAAAAACCATTCTTAACTTGTAGTTCCTACCAGCACAGGCTGGGACAGAATTTGGCCCACGGGATGAAGGACGTCACGGCCTGATCTATAAAGCCACACTGGAAACGACACTTTTTAGAGATCAGCATTCCAAAATAAACTGATTTCATTTGACACATGCCCACTGGAAACGACACTTTTTAGAGATCAGCACTCCAAAATAAACTGATTGCATTTGACACATGCCAGAAAATATTAAAACAATACAAATACCAAATTACCAAAGGCTCCCCATCAAATACTCCCCCAAGATGCACCAGCCCCCCATGCACGGCCTCGTAATCTTGGCATCCCTACCCACCGGCAGTGAGTGAAAGCTGTACTGTCCCTGTTCACCCTGTTCTGCCACGTGCAGGGCCTCCATTAGTTCTGAGCAACAGCTACTTGCTGGGTACAGTTGCCCATACGTCAAGTCACCAGTACCTACAGTGTCTCCCAGAGGGACATAAAGCTGCCTTTCTAGCCCCACCCCTGAACGTGGAGTCCGGCCACTGAGTCCTTCTTCTCTGACGGCTAATGGCCAGCAGAGCGTGGCAGCTGTTTTGTGCTCTGTGCACTCAATGCTGGCTGAGGCTGTGAGCAGCTCTTGAGACTCACAGTCAAAGCTTAAGGATGACTGGTATTTCGATTCATGAACCATCTTGTTTTGGCAGGGGACAGAACGCCTCTACAAAATAATTTTATAGAACTGTTTTTACCAGGATGGAAACCTGGGCCCGTTCACACCAGAGACAAGGATCAGAGAAGGAGCGCGCGGGGTGCGGCGTGGACTGGGTGTCCAGGCAGCGACCCCCGGCGCAGCACGCAGACAGCGGAGGGGCCGTTCCTACTGTCCTCGCGCTCTCTGGGCGAAAGGCCCGCAGGAAGGAGGAGCGGGATGTGGCAGGGTCCCTGTGCCACAGATTTATATGCGAGATTTATATGCGAGGCCTGGCTCAAAGGCTCGGGCTGTCGCTGGGCCGCAGGTCCTGGGAAGGAGCGCGGGAGAAGCCGGGGATGCAGCTCCTCCCACCACAGATGCGGAGGCGTCTTCCCGGGACGGGGAGCTGCCCGGGGTTTGGGGCCTCGGACGTGCTTCGGCGTCCTTGCCGCCCTCTGCGCAGGAGACCCAGGGCGGCAGCTCCAGGGCGCGCGGTGTCAGCTGTCCGCGGAGTCTCCGAAGGGCAGGTCACGGCTCTTCCAGACTCGCGGCTGCGCCGCCAGGGTCCTCTGACGCCCCCGCCTCTGGACATGCGGGGACAGCGCAGCCCTGCTCAGACTTATCTAATTCGTAGCTGCTCGGGCTTTGAAGGGGCCGCGCGTGACACCGACTGTTTCTCCGCCCGAAGAAGCAGTCAAACTGCCTGCCCCGTGGCCCCGGAACGCGGAGCCGTCCCTCTCGTCCTTCCTTCCTTCCCCAACGTCGGGGCACACAGACGCAGGTCCCAGGAAACCGACGCGACCAGACCACGTGCGCGGGCCCTGAGATGTTTCTGAAAGGAGGCGGGCCGAGCTTTCCGCCACCCGCAGGGGCAGCGACATGAGCTCCGGAAAGTCTGGGCGAGTTCTGGGCAGAGAAGTCGAGGCCACCTGGGGACACCTGTTCCAGGCCATGGGCACCTGACAGGAGCGCGTCCCTTCTCTCTACCCTTGCGCCACCCTGCGTGCCCTCAAATCAAAGTGGGGCTCACCGTTCTTCACTCAAGGCCTTTGTTTTTCCCTGTGCTTCTCGTTGACCTCAGTTGTCGGGACGTCACTCTGTGGTCTGAACACTCTGCTGCGTTGTGTTTTGTGTTGAACGGACTCTACATCGGGACATCAGGGTGAGACTAGGTGTTAAAGAGGGCGGGGTACTTGCGCAAATAACTGAAGTGAGCAGGGTCAGCATCTCAGGGGCACCCACACCCACAGCTGCATCCTGCCCACCCAGCCCCAGCATAATGTCTTGGGCTCCTCCTGCATAAACCCCACAAAGGGCCTACCTGTCCATTGGATTCTGTGCCTGTGTATCCCGGGGTCCCCTCCTGGCTCATCCCTGGCTGTGCAGACCTCACCTGCCTTCCCCACCTCGTCCTCCACGAAGCTGCTCTGGCAGGCTGTCACCATATAGTGTGCCCGCCTTGCTTCTTGCTGGTGATAAACTAATAAAGCATTATTCTTTATCCATCTATTATGACCCACGCTGATAACGCCCATTGTTTGATTATCTGTAACTCATATTTTAGTACTTAGTTGTATTCTAAAGTGTTGTGAAGAAAGTTTTCAATTATGTAAAATAATGTCCTTTCAAGTGACGCAGAAAGGTAGTGTGCTCAGCAGAAACATGGGGCATCAAGTTGTCCAGGCCCTAATCCCCAGTATGAAGATGTAAAGTCACCTGGCAAAAGGGACTTGTGTAGGGTGATTAAGTTAAGGATCTTGAGCTGGGGAGACCCTCCTGGGTTATTTGTGTGGGTGCACTGTGAACACATAGGGCCTCGGAAGTGAAAGAGAGAGTTAAGAGGGTCACAGGTGGAGGAGATGTGAGGACGTGACCGAGGAGGGAGTGAAGTGGGCGCTCGGACCACAAGGAAGGAGTGTGGCGGCGTCTAGAAGCCAGTGAAGGAACTGACCTTCCCCTAGATCCTCCAAGAAACGCAGCGCCATTCACACCTGATGTCCGCATAGTGAGACCCATTTGAGACTTCTGACTCCAGGACTCTAAGAGAAGGAACATGTGTAATTTGTTATATCAGCAAGAGGAAACAAATACAGGTAGGGAAGTGCATCTTTTTTTTTAAGCAGGTTTATTATAACACTGGTAAGTGAAATTTCCTTGAATTGCACGTTACAGTGAGGAGGCGTGACACTGATAATGTTTCCTCAAACAAATCATTTCAGAAGCCCCTCTCCTGCAAGGAAAGGGGGGATCATGAGCAGGGAAGCCTCAGGGCACCAAGGGGAGCAGCTGTGTGCCCAGCGCCTGACTGAGGAAGTCTGAGGGTCTCTACATGGGAGAGGGAGATGCTGAGAGGATTCCCTGGGGTCTCCTCATCTGCACCTAACCAGGAGCTGATCACACCAGGATGGAAACCTGGGCCCGTTCACACCAGAGACAAGGATCAGAGAAGGAGCGCGCGGGGTGCGGCGTGGACTTGGTGTCCAGGCAGCGACCCCCGGCGCAGCACGCAGACAGCGGAGGGGCCGTTCCTACTGTCCTCGCGCTCTCTGGGCGAAAGGCCCGCAGGAAGGAGGAGCGGGATGTGGCAGGGTCCCTGTGCCACAGATTTATATGCGAGATTTATATGCGAGGCCTGGCTCAAAGGCTCGGGCTGTCGCTGGGCCGCAGGTCCTGGGAAGGAGCGCGGGAGAAGCCGGGGATGCAGCTCCTCCCACCACAGATGCGGAGGCGTCTTCCCGGGACGGGGAGCTGCCGGGGGTTTGGGGCCTCGGACGTGCTACGCCGGCCTCGCCGCCCTCTGCGCAGGAGACCCAGGGCGGCAGCTCCAGGGCGCGCGGTGTCAGCTGTCCGCGGAGTCTCCGAAGGACAGGTCACGGCTCTTCCAGACTCGCGGCTGCGCCGCCAGGGTCCTCTGACGCCCCCGCCTCTGGACATGCGGGGACAGCGCAGCCC
>NC_041233.1:121954052-121955535 GCF_002837175.3 Physeter macrocephalus | reverse complement strand
TTTTTTTTTAAGCAGGTTTATTATAACACTGGTAAGTGAAATTTCCTTGAATTGCACGTTACAGTGAGGAGGCGTGACACTGATAATGTTTCCTCAAACAAATCATTTCAGAAGCCCCTCTCCTGCAAGGAAAGGGGGGATCATGAGCAGGGAAGCCTCAGGGCACCAAGGGGAGCAGCTGTGTGCCCAGCGCCTGACTGAGGAAGTCTGAGGGTCTCTACATGGGAGAGGGAGATGCTGAGAGGATTCCCTGGGGTCTCCTCATCTGCACCTAACCAGGAGCTGATCACCGTGCGTCCAGATGGAAGCAGGGACGATGCCTCACTTTCCTGACTTCTAAAGCAGAGATGACAATACTATCACGTCATAGAGCTGTGTGGAGAATTACATGAAGTAAGGTGTGTATTAGCACATATCTCAGGGCACGGAGCAATCCTCGATAAACCCTATGAATGATTTGAGATAATTATGTGTTACTTGTCTAAATGGGCCATAGGGTAGTTAGTCTCAGCGTTGGATTCTGGTCCTGCTTCAGACCTGTCTCATCGCTCCTGACTTGTTTCTACTTCACCATCCCCCTTGGTCCACAGGGACATAATGACTTCCAGCTGAAACTTCACTTTCCCTTGTATGTTGTTTTTATTTCCTTTCCATTTTAAATATTTGCCTGATGTAGAAGGTACTAGATTTGTTTAACCAAATTCTTTTGCTGATCATTTAAGATTATTTCTCATTTTAGAGCAAGCATTCTGATAGATAAGATATTATATCTAATTATTTATTTGATATAATTTCCCAGAAATGACAACAGAAATTTCTAGGCCAAACAGAAAACTTTTTAAAGACTTTTGATTTGCAAGTACCGCAAATGGGTTAAGCAGAAAAAAATTGAAGAGCATGCAGATCTTCATGGTTGAAATATAGAGTCTTTGTTGGTGGACAAGATATTAAGTAAAAAGATTGTGTTCTCTTCACAGAAAGGAAAATATTATTTCAGTCTAAATTTATACAGATAGGTTGATTTCCTTTCCTATTTTCTACTGGGCCCTCACACCCACAGGAAATTCACCTCCTGTGCTACTCAGTGCTCAGGAATGGTACTGCTGTTTCTTTTGAAGTAGTCTTCAAATTTGGGTAACAGATATCTCTTATTACCAAAATACTTTATATTTATTGTAGCAAGCTTTAAAAATATTGATAATCATGAAACGAGATATTTATATTGACCTTTAACTCACAACCCCAAAAATCTAGCTGTAAGAGAGGATCTCTCTTGTTTTATTTCCTTTCCATTTTAAATATTTGCCTGATATATAAGGTACTAGATTTGTTTAACCAAATTCTTTTGCTGATCATTTAAGATTATTTCTCATTTTAGAGTAAGCATTCTGATAGATAAAATATTATACCTAATTATTTATTTGATATAATTTCCCAGAAATGACAACAGAAATTTCTAGGCCAAACAGAAAACTTTTTAAAG
>NC_041233.1:121942297-121953297 GCF_002837175.3 Physeter macrocephalus | reverse complement strand
GCTCTGCACACAGCCCTGTGTTTTTGTTGGGCCGAATTTCCTCTTCTTACAGGGACGCAGTCTGATTGGCTTAGGGTCACCCTAACAGCCTCATTTTAATTGGTTTACCTCTTTAAAGGACCATCTGCAAGTCCATCCACATTGTGATATAACGAGGGTTCGGGCTTCAACCTATGAATTTGGGGGACACAATTCAGTTCATAACAATTTATAAAGGTCTTCCTTACCTCAAGATCATAGAAATATTTTTATTTTCTTCTGGAAGTTTACTATACCAAATTTTATATGTAAATTCCACTTGCCATTTATTTTGTCGTGTGATACATTATTTATTGAGAAACATATAAAGAAACTGCATAGGTAATATAAGTTTATAGTAAAAAAATACTCATATTATCCCCACCCACCTTCAGAAATAGAACATTCTAATTCTTCTGTGCCTCTCAACTCTCCAACATTGCCTGGCTTTCATTACACAGTCCCACAGGCATATGAATTCCTAAACAACACATTGGCTTTTCCCCTTTTAGTCCTTTATATAAGTAAAATCACATAGTGATTATCTATTTGAGATGTAATTTTCATTTAGCTTACAGTATTGTTTACTGAGATTTATCCGTGTTGCCGCATGCAGGTGAATTATTTTTGCTCTTTAGTACTCTATACTTTAAATATACCAAAATCTATCCTATCTATTTGGAATGAATATTTGAATATTTCCTAATATTACTATTATGGAACTGGTTCATATGTTTCTGCTCTGTGTCTTGGGTAACAATTAATAAGACCTCAGGAATGTACTCAACTAGCTGTACAATATAATCACAGTTGATATACCTATTAAACTAGAATGACAGTTCCTGTTATGCCGCATGTAAGCCAATGTTTTAATTGCCATTTTTAAACATTTGCCCAACTGTGGAATGTGGAGAAGTGTTCGCCTGTGATCTCAATTTGCACTTAAGTTATTACCAATGAGAGTGACCATCTCTGAAAATCTTCAGTGGACATCCATATTTTACCTTCCATGAAATGCCTGTTGATGTCTTTCTGACATCATTTATTGTTGATTTTTAAAGTTGTTTATAATGATTGCACCTATCACGTAATGCAGGTCTTCCTTCTTTTTATGTTGCCTTTTAATGAGCAGTTCTTAATCATAACATGATAGTATTTATCAATCTTCTTCTTTAATGTCTTCCACTTTGTGTGAATATTTAAGAAGTTCATTGCTTTCCTGACATCATTAGAACATTCATTACGGAGGTGTCTAAAGATGTTGGGTTTTGTCTTTAACTTTGAATTTCAATATATATGGAATTGATATGTCTGCATTGTTTCTGAAGGAAAGTAGCTCGTCCTCCAGCAAAGTCTGTGGGGAGAAGATGCCATCCCACCTGCTTTTCCCATCTCCCTTCACCCCCAGCCCACCCTTGAGATTAATATCCCATCTCTGGAGGCTGTAGGAGCTACAAGAAAAGGTAGAACAGGACAAGGAGACAGAGAGACTGGGGCTGATATTTTCCATGGGTGGTGTGGAATTTTTCCCTAAGGAGGGGACATAAAAGTAAAGGCCATGAAGACAGAGAGGGAAAGAGACATTTATTGCTGGAGTAGTAGCAAGTTTCCTTAATCCACAGAAGAAAATGGAAAATTCTCTGGGCCAGAGGGTGCTCAGAGATTTCTAAGATGGTGCTGGCAGCCGGGAAAGAGACATTTATTGCTGGAGTAGTAGCAAGTTTCCTTAATCCACAGAAGAAAATGGAAAATTCTCTGGGCCAGAGGGTGCTCAGAGATTTCTAAGATGGTGCTGGCCGCCGGTGTGGTCAGAGCGTGTGCATGTGCATGAGGAAGAGAGGACGCCAGGATCCTGGTTCATTTTCACAAGCTCTGCCTTCCAGGTTAGCCCCATCCCCTACCTGATGGGGAACCTTCCTGTTCTTCAGGAAAAAACTGGAATGGTTTTGATATTCCTAGACACAGCAAACGATCTCCACTGCATTGTGATTGTCTTTTACTCTCTATCACACAGTGAGAAGATGAGTTTCATACAGAGAAGTTTTTTTTTTGGGTGGGGTGTTGGTTGGTTAGTTGGTTTCGTTTCGTTTCGTATTCAAAGTGATAAGAACGGTCAGTCCTCAATAAATATTGAATAATGAACAAATGAGTGCAAAGGGGTGATGCCAACCATTTCTTCTCACCTCACCTTGGCCCGGTAGGAACCAGGTGTACTAGGTTTAGAGGTGCTGCTAAACAGACTGTAGAAATGGCTACTTCTGTTTTTACCATGACGAAGGGTCTGGGGAATGAGTCTCAGTCCACAGCGTCCTGCCGTGTTCCTTACTGAGAATTGGTTGCCTAGAGGCCCTCGATCCTGAGAGCAGACCAGAACTCAGGAGAAGCAGAGCCTTCAGTGCAGAAGGAGAGAAAATGTGAAAACTGGGTCTCTAGTGGGAAACAAAGGCAGCGATGTCACCGGAAGAGGAAAGCGAGTGAAGAAAGAGAAGCCACAAGAAGAAGGGGCGGAGTACAGGTCACCCGGGGTGCGGGGGTTGGAACAAGTCACTAGAAGAGGCGAGAAGTGGAGAGGACGGGAGAGGGGCCCCGGACAGCAGAGGTCAGGCCAGGGTCCCGCAGCGGACGCCGCAGCCTCAGCCCGCCTGCCGCCTGCCAGTCACGGAGGGGAAAGCACTTGTGCAGCACGACAGCGTATATCTAAGTAATACTACAGCCCTGGTTAGTCAAGCCCTCAACGAATGTGATTGCTTAAAAAATCTCACATAAATAGTTACTTTTGTTTTTGATTTTTTTTGTATAAACACCTGAGATTTGACTGACCTCGTGTTCCACCTGGTAACTCAGCTTAGAATTACAGATAGAGCTGGGGTGCCTCTCAGCTCTGCCTCGTGAGAGCTGAGACTCAGAACATGTCCCTCACACACACACACACCCGAAGCCTCAGTGACCTTAGGTGTAAAATGGACATGATAATACTGTCTTTATGATTAAATAAGAAATTGCCTGTAAAATTCCACAGTGTCTGGGACATGATAGGCATACAGTGTCATCTTATTATGTATTGTATATTTCCAGTGGGAAATTAGAGACACTTTACAAAGGGCATCCTGATGACTGGACTGGGTACAGAGGTGGATTTTCTTTACCTCAAGGGAGGAAACCCTACAACAGTTAGCTTCACTGGGTCTTACTTCTTCTCCATCTTGGCCTGCACTCTTGGGCCTGCCTAGTTCCCCTCTCCTTCCCTCTTTCAGATGTTGTCAGTGTTGATCTCTCTCCAGTGTTGACTTTTGTCTCCAGGTGAGGCCAGAGTGAAATGGCAGTCATCCACCAGGGGAACACCTGACCAAGATGAACACAGATGTGTGTTAGCTGTCTTGTAAAGAGGGAGGTTTCAGAGCTCATTTGTGGTTGATGACATGTCTAAGACCATTGAAAAATCAAAATGGTGTAAATATGCTTCAGGCATCCATATAGAGTCGAGTGGGCATTGTCAATGTGGTTTTGCATACGTCCCTGCATCACTGAGAACTTGAATTTTTGGAGCTGTATAAAACTCAAGGACACCGCTAGCCATTTTCCAAACAATGTCTGCCAGCAGCGGCCAGGTGCAACCCTGGAATTTCAAAATTACCTTCCTTCAAATCTATATATTTATTTTTAACCCAACCCAATCCTTGCTTAACAAGCCTCTTACTTCTTGCGAACTTCAATCCTACTTATTGACAAACAATTTATGTAACCTTGTAGGTTTTTGTCCTTATACACTTTCCCCATTTTGTAGTCTGTGGGAACACAGTTCAAGTGCTTCTTGGATGTGTGTCTTCTGGGCTGCACTCCTAACAAACCCCAAATAAATCCCTCTTTGTTTCAATCAGGAGTTTGTTCTGGGAATTTGCGGTCAACGCAGGGTTGCTTTTCTCTTTGCTTCCTGTGTCTTGTCATCATTCCCCACGAGCCCAAATTTCACACTCCGTCTCTTCCCAGGACGTGTGCTGACCCTTCATTGATGAAAACGTGCCTCACCGGATCAATTTACACTTAAAATGCAGCTATTTTACATATCTTTTGAAAACGTGCTTCAGCGGATCAATTTACACTTAAAATGTAGCTATTTTACAGATCTTTTCTTAAACATATTGATACATATGTAACTTGATACTCTATATCTTGGCAAATCATTTGAAAATTTTTCAAAGTGTTAAAAAACAAAATTCACCTGAGTAAATGTTAAACATCCTATTGGCTTTATTCAGCAATTCTTGAATCTGGCACCATCCTGTCTAGCATACAGAAAGGAGCTCCAAGAACTAAAGAAGGCAAGAGATTTTACAGGTGGAAGGGTGCAGAGGCAAGAAAGTTACACTAGGCAGCAGGCTAGATGGTAAGTAAAAGTTTCCTTTCCTTTAGCGGCTGGGAGGGGCCTTGTGGGTAGAATGACCTAACTAGTCCTGATCAGGAGATTCCTAATTGGATGGTTCAAGATTCCAATTTTGAGAGATCAAATATCTCTTCTTGGTTGACCTATAAGTCACATAATTGATACACATACTCTCTCTCTCTCTTCTCATTGCAGTGCAGTGCCTCTGCTTCCATCCATAAGCTCTACGAAATTGGTGATCTCCACCCATTCAACAGCGTGAGTCACATGCCTAAGTTGACCCCACATCTTGCACAACGGCCAGACATTTGGAGGAGGAATCATATTCTCACCGGAGAGATCAGAATAAAATGCTCATCCACTTACTGATGGTGAATCCTTGGTAGTCTCAAACAAAGCCATCCTTGGCTAAAACTGCTTACTATTGTTGATCTTGCACATTTCTGCCTCCTAGTTTAAAGTGTTTTTTTCTGTGATGAATTGATTATTAAGTGTTCCATACAATGTACTGTGTGCAGGATTTTCACTTTGGTCTTGTCCTAATGATCAAGAGATGAGAAGATTCAACAAGCCTTCCTGATTTATTAAAGATTGATTCTATACAAATTTTCTCATTAAGTCTCAGCCACATAACTAAAAGCAAATACGGCGAAATAAAACCACATCTCTGGCATCACTGTTCTTGTAGTTCTATACTTGAAAAATAAATCTTGTCACCAGAGCTTCCTTTCAGCCATAGTTGCCGTAATTGGAATGGATCCATTGTTGGTTGAGAGTGTTTTTACATAACATGGAAGATAACACACAATTGAAGGGATGACCTTGAGAAAGCAACTTTGTATTTGCTTACATCCTTCAGATATTACAGCCATGAGAAGCCAAACTCATAGAAATAGAGAAAAGAATGGTGGTTTCCAGGTTGGGGTAAAGAGGGAGGGGTTGGTAAAAGGGAACAAGCATTCAACTATAAGATGGATAAGGTCATGAAGCAGCCAAGTGAGGAGATAGGAGAACAAATGTCAGATCCACCTCCCCGAAGGTGAGGGGCTCAGGATATTTACAGGATAAAGAAGCAGGGCGACCTTAGGCATGAGGAAAGGTGATTGGTGGTGGGGAAAACGTGAGGTCATCAGTGTTCTTCCCAGGTGTATCTGGATAACAGGTTTCTATGAGATACATGTTTATAAATGGAGGCACTCAGCATGTTCTGAGACTGGAGGTTTAGGTCCTCTGACATCAAATCGTCACTTATCAGATCCATGGGCAGACCCTGTTTTAGGGGTGGTGGGTCTCAACCAGTCTAATTTGGATTGCACTGAACAGGAACCAGCTCGAAGTTCCTGGAAAATAACTTAAACCTCTCTGATACTATAGTGACCCATAGTCGGAGGCGTTATCTACACGTGTGGTTAAACTGTTTTGTTATATATTACCTAGGTTACGTGAAGCTTGGAGTGTATGGAATTAAAGAAAGACAGGGAAAAAATAACTAAAGTGAGTTCAGTCAGCAGAGACAGGTTTTCAATATGCTATTCCCTTATCTGTTGCTCTGTAACAGAAGCTCAAGGATTTCTGTTAGTCATTACTTTCTGTTAACACAGAAAGGGACATGGTTTCAGTATTACATCCATGAAAAATGGGAGGTTGATAGTGTCTAGCTCCATAACACTTAAGATTATAGGAACTGAGTCAGACATCACACGATCCAAAAAGTCCGCCTGGCTGACAGAATCTGAGCAAGCTTTAGTTATTACTCATTTCTGAATTGCCATGTTTTGCTGCATTGTTGACTTAATGCATGATTTACAAAGAGCTGCACACTGGAAACTTTCTAGAGTGGTTGATCCTATACTCCCAAAGTAAAATGCTGCCTTTGGAGATTACCCTTTGTGGGGACTCCTTTGATTTTTTATATATTAGATTGTAAACAGACATAGAGAGATATCATGAAATAATTTTCTCTATTTTTCTTTTTATTATTTTCTTCAATATGACCCCTTCTCTATTTAGTAAGAGACATCTATGTTGCCTCAAAAAGGATTAGGTTGTTATCACAAGAATGCAAAGAGAAAGAATGGTCCGATGTTCTGCTTTTATATTTTCAAAATAAGCTATTTAAGTCCAGACTGGAAACAGATGTTTTGAAAAGCAATCCCTTTCATTTGGAAGATGGGAAATTCACTGAATGAAGACAAGGCCCCGGAAAATAAGCACGAGGATACGCTGACAGAACAGCAGCACAGTGATAACCTTCCCAACAATAGGAGGGAAGAGGCAGAGAAGGACACAGACGTCCCTGTCCCGGGAGAGGAGACCAGATTCATTCTGGCAGAGAGAGGAGAAGAGGGGGGACAGAGGCCTGATCTTGGAGGATAGTGGCTTCAGGGATGAGGAGACCTGGCTGGGTTACTGATGGGGGTGAGAATCATCGTGGAGAGAAATCGTCCCTCTTCAGCAGGGTGTAGGCATTAGGAAACCACACTAAGACCCGTACACCCTCTGCTGCCAGCGAGTGAACACCGGCCACAACTGTTTAGGGGCACACTGGCTGTCCTGCTCTTTGAGGTTTCCGGTGTCCTGAGTAACTGCTGTTCTCGTGTCTCCTGGACCATTCAGCAGAAGCTCTGACCATCCCTTCCCTAACCCTCTTTGAATGCTAACTGAAAATTATCCCTTTTCAATGACCTGGAGTGTTGTAAACATTGCAATGGTTTTAAAAGTCAGACACACGATAGAAGAAGGAAAAAATGGAATAAAATATCTTAAAAATTTTTTTTTAACTCAAATTTTTTTTAAGAACTGAAGCTGTTTTCTGAGGAGACGGGCCGTCCAGCAGTGGCAGGTGAGGCCCAGTGGCGGCAGGGGACTCTCTGAAGGAGGGCCTGCGATCTATAATAAGGCTGGAAATAGAGCCCATAGATGGCGGTGGGAAGTGACCGGGAGATCTGAGAGCTGCTGGGACAGGATGGGGCTCTGCTCCCCTCTGGGTACCTCTTCCCTTCCAGGCAGCTGCTGTGCACAGACGTCAGGATTCAGGGTAATGACTCTCGGAGGAGGGAGGCTTGGAAGAGGTGTAGCCGGGGAGGGAGCCCACGGTTTTCTCCCCGCATTAGTGGCAGCTGCTCGTGACCTGGGGCTGACGGGTCACCTACGATGCTTTGCTGGAGGGACGTTCTGCCTGAACTGATGACTGAGGCCTGAGCTCTCCTATGGAGAGAGTGGGGAGAGCGGGTCTGTCCTGGGAAGAAGCAGACCCTTCTGGGAAACTAAGAAAACTGGGGCGGGCGGGGAGTGTAGAAATTATTCTATGCCACACCCTTTGGAAGGGGGAAAGGGTCACCTATGGAACAGAATGCATCTGGGTGAGCTCACAAGTTTACTCGGGAAGGATGTCATTGGAAAAATTTTTATGTTTAGTTTTTAATTTAAACGTTGGGCTCTGGATTGGTGGGCCTGAGACCGAGCCCCAGATATGAGTCACTTGGTGTCCAGGTTTGTGCTTGAGATGCTGCTTAGCCGGTGGGGACCGCACTGAGTGGACAATCCCTTATTATCCCGGGACAACACCTGCAATGTCCCTGCAAACAGGCGGGGGACACTTGACTCTCAGCAGGCATCAAGTTATTGAAGGAAGAGCACCTAATACCTGTCTTTGGCTGAGAGAGGACAGTGGAGACACTCATCCAAGGACTGATGATGGAAACCTGCAACACAGTAAAGGATACATTGTCCTTTGGTGTCGCTTCACTTTCCTCTACTCTACCTTAACTTTTGCTTTAGGTTTCTTTCTTGCTAAAAAAAATATGGAGAATGAAAGAAATCTGAGGTAAGTGGGGTGGGTAATCTTTGGGCTTGCTCCACTTCCTTTTTGAAAAAAGAAAGCAGGCCCGTACCTCAGATGACATATGGAATGCCTGATATAATCACTATTAAATGTCTAGTTTCCATGCACTGAAAGTGACCTCCACCCCAAGTATGCTCAGTAAGACAAGGGAACTGGCTCCTGTGTCATGCAGGTAATGGCAGTGGGAAGGGCAGGAATGGCAACATGAGTGTGGATGACCAGGTGGGATTTCTTAGTTCAATTCCGTGAGTCTCTGAAGAATTTGTGGGTAGGTCACACTTAAAGTGTCAGTGCTGGCCCGAGAGATGGTGTGAACTGTACTTTATGGATGGGAAAGTAAAGATCTGAAAGACAAGTTTAAGATCAACCCTATCCAGAAGTATCATTTATCTACAGATCCAGGAAAGGAACCAGATATCTTTGGCTTTTTCAGAAGGCTGCATTAGTCACTTGGGTGCCTGATATGTTGGCACTGACCCCTGCACCTTAAACCCAGCCTCACCCATCAAATATCATGGCGTTTATAAATGCGGAGGTGGTGAGAGGCATGTGGGTGGTGACATGGATTCTTATTTAGAGAGCGCCCTCGATGGCTGCCATGGTTGGGTGCAGTACAGATTCTTTTTGTTCCTGATATGTCCTCTGATTCTTTTTACTATATCAGGTTCCACAGGTCTCATCTTTAGCAGCATCCTGTGCTTCTCCACAATCCCCCAAATATCATATCTTGAAAGAGGCCTCCTGCTTCTCCATCTTGCTGCTGGCCTAAGACTGCCCACTGCCCCATAGCCCTTTCCAAGACCTTTCTTTTTGACATTCTCACAGCTAATGCTCTGACAACAAATGTTACTTTTTCTCACTATTTCCCACTCATGTCAGCCTAAAGATTCTGGGTATGGATTCCCCCTTGTGGTGTGTGTCTATAACTACCACCAGGACCCAGCACACTGGCCTCCTTTCCTTTTGGTCTCTGCTTGACACTCAGCTCTGCTGGGGACTCCTGGGCTGACTCTTACGTGGATGTCAAGCAGGGGAGTGCACTGTTTGTGTATGGACTCTGGGAAGGTGTTTCCTTGCATTATGGATTTTTAAAAATTGTAATATTGAGAGATTCTAATTGAACTAGCCACTACACATCTTCATATACAGAATTCCAGACCTCTTCAATGTAATCCAACATCATTGACCCTGCCCAATCCAAAAGGGAAGTTAAGAGCTACCCCTGCTCCACTCCACTCCCAGATAAGAGGAGCTTTGATCAACATCAAGACAAGAAACATGGGTGCTCCTGTTACTGAACCAGGTTCATGTGTTCTATGCAAAGAAAGTCCAAAACCTGAGACACTGAGGTGCAGCAAAGGAAGGCTTTATTCACAAGGAACCCAAGAGAGAAGACAGGAGGACAAGTCTCAGATCCCCCTCGCCAAAGGCCAGGGGCTTGAGTATTTGAGGGATAAAGAAGCTGGATGGCCTTAGGCCTGAAGAAAGGTGACAGGAAGTAGGAAAATGTGAGGTAATTTGTCTTCTGCAGAGGTGTATGAGTAATGTGCTTCTTCGTGGAATGTATGACCAAAAGTGGAGGCACTTAGCATTTTCTGAGGATGGAATTTCTGGTCCTCTGACCTAAAACGGGTGGGATACCTGCACAGGCCCAGGTTTGGGGGCAGTGGTCCCAACAAGTCTTAGCCAGCTCAAGCTTGAGTTAGACACAGCTGACTCCAAGTTCCTGAAAATAACTGGTGTGAAATCTTATTGTTTAAGCAACACGAAGATTGGAGGACAGGCAACAAAACAATTAAAGTGAGCTTGCTCACCGAAGGCGGGCTACAAGTAGAGGGGTGTTTAAGGAGTTTTAAGACAAGCTGAAGAATTCGGTTAGTCACCAGTTTCTGTTAACCTCACGAGGCAGAGTTTCATTCCTTTTCTAACAAACGAAGCCAAACTGTAATAAGTTCATCATGGGTGAGATTCCCCTCACTTGGATTGTTTCCCTTTCAATCTTTTGTTTTCCCTTGTCTTTGGTGACACTCAGGGCTGACATGCTGAGCACTGTCCCTGCACCAAAAAATCCTGGACAGATTTTGAGAGGGACCAGAAGAGATACGTGATTGTGTGGACAGCCTAGGACATCCCAGTGGCTCAGGGAAAACCAGGTTTATTTCCCTAGCTTCATCTCTGTGCACTTTTTGCCTCAGAGCACTGAGATATATGGGGACACGATCTAAGGTGACCATAAAATAAAGGGTATCAGGGACAGTTCACTTGACCTTTCATGAAGACTTTAAGTCAGAGAGGAGACAGGAACCTTGTAGATTTTCTGCTCATTTAGGCAGATTCTTGCAGGGCAGGTATTTCTTTGGAATTCATGGTAATCGCCAGTGTCCGAATAATGGATTTAAGAATTTGAGTTCTTCCCTGACTTCAGACTACACTACAAAGCTACAGCAATCTAGACAGTATGGTACTGGCACAAAAACAGAAATATAGATCAATGGAACAGGATAGAAAGCCCAGAGATATACCCACACACATATGGTCACCTTAAATTTGATAAAGGAGGCAAGAATATACAGTGGAGAAAAGACAGCCTCTTCAATACGTGGTGCTAGGAAGACTGGACAGGTACATGTAAAAGTATGAAGTTAGAACACTCCCTAACACCACACAAAAAATAAATTCAAAATGGATTAAAGATCTAAATGTAAGGCCAGACACTATAAAACTCTTAGAAGAAAACATAGGCAGAACACTGTATGA
>NC_041233.1:121941385-121942090 GCF_002837175.3 Physeter macrocephalus | reverse complement strand
AAAATTTACAAGCAGCTCATGCAGCTCAATATCAAAAAAACAAAGAACCCAATCCAAAAATGGGCAGAAGACCTAAATAGACATTTCTCCAAAGAAGATATACAGATTGCCAACAAACACATGAAAGAATGCTTAACATTGTTAATCATTAGAGAAATGCAAATCCAAACTATAATGGTGTACCACAATATTCATTGCAGCACTATTTATAACAGCCAGGACATGGAAGCAACCTAAGTGTCCATCGACAGGTGAATGGATAAAGAAGATGTGGCACATATATGCAAAGGAATATTACTCAGCCATAAAAAGAAATGAAACTGAGTTATTTGTAATGAGTTGGATGGACCTGGAGTCTGTCATACAGAGTGAAGTAAGTCAGAAGGAGAAAAACAAATACCTTATGCTAGCAGATATATATGGAATCTAAGAAAAAAAATATCATAAAGAGACTAGTGTTGTAAAGCAGAAACTAACACACCATTGTGAAACAGTTATACTCCAATAAGGATGTTAAAAAAAATTTGAGTTCTTCCCTTTCTTGAATAATGATTATTGGTTGGAAGTAGGAGAATAAGAACAATTATTTTACACATCCCTGGATATCACAGAGATCCCAAAAGCAAAACTTATTGCTGACCCTAAAAATGGACAGACGCAAAACGAGACTCATTAACTGTGATCACCCTTTCCATTGCTCTGCCA
>NC_041233.1:121938464-121941278 GCF_002837175.3 Physeter macrocephalus | reverse complement strand
TGCTCTGGAATAAACCATCATGTTTTAATCTAGTCATAACCAAATTTGCTCTGAAGAAGAATTAACATGGGTCGGTTTTGTGTATATTTACACCTTACTTATAAGCCCCCAGTGACACGAAGACTCTTGACTCTGCACCAAGCCAAGGGGAGAACAAGCACCAGCAGTCGAGTTAGGTCAAGAGCAAGAAATACTGGGTAAGTTACCAAACTGCATCTCCTTGATGAGGGTAAGTGGCTTGTGTAGATGGCATGGAAGTTAGAGAAATAGGATCAAGAGAATAAAAAAAAAAAGAAGAATGCAAGCAGAGGGCAGGAGGGTCAGTGAGATAAATCCCATTTCTTGGCAAATATTGCACTCTGCTGGGACATGTGATCCGCTGAAAGGGGCCATGAGAGACCCCAGGGAGCGCTGGTGAGTTTTTGACCTCTAATGTATACTTATCAGATGGATTAACAGGATAATCAATAAACATTATCTACACTTGACATTTTGACAAATAGAGCTATATTATTTGCTGAGGTGGCAGGTGATACCAAGGCAGAGATGAAAGTTATATAAGAATATCTTATTTCTTGGGGTGTTTTTATTGCCCTTATATTATTTGTTACATAATAATCACAGCTACCCTGGTTATTGTACTTTGATAGGCTATCTGATCAACCCCAGTTCTGATTGTCCTTTGCTCTGTGACACAGGATATATTAACTTAACTTCTCTAAGCCTGGATTTTCTCATTTGTACTACGATGGTGGTAGCACCTAATACACAGGGCTATAGAGAAGGTCAGAGGAGAGCATAGATAGGAGATATTTACCATATGGCTTAGAAGAGTAATTTCTCAATACATATGAACCACTATCGCCATAGACAAATCATTAGGAAGAGAAAAATGGTGGAATTTTGGAGAGATAGTCTCAGACCTGGATTCTAGGACCACAGATAATGTTACGAATTCTACCTTCAAAATATCACTTAATTCCCTCATTCAGAACTGCATTATTTCTTGTTAATCTATTTATTTATCTTTGGCTGTGTTAGGTCTTTGTTGCTCTGCGCAGGCTTTCTCTAGTTGCAGCGAGCAGGGACTACTCTTCGTTGTGGTGTGCGGGCTTCTCATTGCAGTGACTTCTCTTGTTGCTGAGCACAGGCTCTAGGTGCATGTGCTCCGCAGTGGTGGCATGTGGGCTCAGTATTAGTGGCTCGCGGGCTCTAGAGCGCAGGCTAAGTAGTTGTGGCACACGGACTTAGTTGCTCCGCAGCATGTGTGATCTTACCGGACCAGGGCTCAAACCCGTGTCCTCTGCATTTGCAGGAGGATTCTTAATCACTGCACCACCCGGAAAGTACAGAGCTGCATTATTTTTCCCAATCACATTCCAACCCATGCTCTCTTCCTCTCTATCCTGATTCAATCTACCTCTCACACGGCTATGGACTTCAGTGTGTTGTTTTCTTCCCAATTATAAAATGATGACGTTGATTTACTTTCACTTTGAAATTTCAAATTATCCTAAGGGGGAGAGGGCCCTAGCTGGGACCGAACCGGAAGTGCAAGCGCTCCAGCTTCTCTTTGGCCAGGCAGAACCTTCTCTGCTGGTCCCAGTGGCCGCAAAAAACTTTCTTTCTCCTGCCCCAACGGTCGCCGCGGCAAACTGCCTCACTCGCCTGCCAGGCTACGCCGCCTTCTCTTTGCTCTGGCTCTGCGCGGCCCTGTCTCCCGCTCGCCCGGCCGTATACGCTTTCTGCTGCCACTGCCTCCTCTTTTTCTGCCCGGCTAGCCGGTCCGCCCCGCTGCAGTGATGTGCGACAAGGATTTCATGTGGGGCCTGAAAAATGGAGTCCTGGATGAGGTGAAAGACTCTGTGGCCAAGATTCTCAGCCATCACAACCATTGAAATGTGTCAAAATTACTACCGGTGGCCTGAACGGTTGGGCGAGCTGTGATACTAATGGGGCCCTGGTGCTCAGCTTCTCTGCTTCCCCGCCGGGCTTCCTAGAGCTTAGGAGCTTTCTCATCCATGGATTGAGATCTGATCCTCTGACCCTGGAGTCACTCACTATCCAGGAGCTTTGCTTCAGACTGATGCTCGACTGGCAGAGTTTGCCTAAGTATAATATATACACATTAACATAAGTCTCAAAAAATCCGTGTGGATGAAAGGCTCTTGGTGCTCCAGCCAGGAGTCAGTGCTGTGCCTTTGAGGTGGGAGAGCCAAATTGAGGACACTGGTCCACAAGGGACTTCCCAGATCCACAAAATATAAATGGCGAAAATTTCCCAGAGATCTCCATCTCAATGCCAAGACCCAGTTTCACTCAACGACCAGCAAGCTACAGTGCTAGACACGCTATGACAAACAACTAGCAAGACAGGGACACAGCCCCACCCATTAGCAGAGAGGCTGCCTAAAATCATAAACAGGCTACAGACACCCCAAAACACACCACCAGAAGTGGACCTGCCCACCAGACAGACAAGTTCCAGCCTCATCCACCAGAACACAGGCACTAGTCTCTTCCACCAGGAAACCTACACAACCCACTGAACAAACCTTAGCCACTGGGGACAGATACCAAAAACAATGGGAACTACGAACGTGCAGACTGAGAAAAGGAGACCCCAAACACAGTAAGATAAGCAAAATGAAAAGACAGAAAAACACACACCAGATTAAGGAGCAAGGAAAAAAGCCACCAGACCTAACAAATGAAGAGGACATAGGCAGTCTACCAGAAAAAGAATTCAGAATCATGATAGTAAAGTTGACCCAAAATCTTGGAAATAGAATAGAGAAAATGCAAGAAACATTT
>NC_041233.1:121935760-121937853 GCF_002837175.3 Physeter macrocephalus | reverse complement strand
ATCATAGTAGGGGACTTTAACACCCCACTTTCACCAATGGACAGATCATCCAAATTGAAAATAAATAAGGAAACACAAGCTTTAAATGATACATTAAACAAGATGGTCTTAATTGATATTTATAGGACTTTCCAACCAAAAACAACAGAATACAAATTTTTCTCAAGTGCTCATGGAACATTCTCCAGAATAGATCATATCTTGGTACACAAATCTAGCCTTGGTAAATTTAACAAAATTAAAATGATATGAAGCATCTTTTACGACCAAAACTCTATGAGACTGGATATCAATTACAGGAAAAGATCTGTGAAAAATACAAACACATGGAGGCTAAACAATACACTACTTAATAACGAAGTGATCACTGAAGAAATCAAAGAGGAAATCAAAAAATACTTAGAAACAAATGACAATGGAGACACGACGACCCAAAACCTATGGGATGCAGCAAAAGCAGTTCTAAGAGGGAAGTTTATAGCAATACAATCCTACCTTAAGAAACAGGAAACATCTCGTATAAACAACCTAACTTTGCACCTAAAGCAATTAGAGAAAGAAGAACAAAAGAACCCCAAATTTAGCAGAAGGAAAGAAATCATAAAGATCAGATCAGAAATAAATGAAAAAGAAATGAAGGAAACAATAGCAAAGATCAATAAAACTAAAAGCTGGTTCTTTGAGAAGATAAATAAAATTGATAAACCATTAGCCAGACTCATCAAGAATAAAAGGGAGAAGACTCAAATCAATAGAATTAGAAATGAAAAAGGAGATGTAACAACTGACACTGCAGAAATACAAAAGATTATTAGAGATTACTACAAGCAACTGTATGCCAATAAAATGGACAACCTGGAAGAAATGGACAAATTCTTAGAAATGCACAAGCTGCCGAGACTGAACCAGGAAGAAATAGAAAATATGAACAGACCAATCACAAGCACTGAAATTGAAACTGTGATTAAAAATCTTCCAACAAACAAAAGCCCAGGTCCAGATGGCTTCACAGGCGAATTCTATCAAACATTTAGAGAAGAGTTAACATCTATCCTTCTCAAACTCTTCCAAAAGATAGCAGAGGGAGGAACACTCCCAAACTCATTCTATGAGGCCACCATCACCCTGATACCAAAACCAGACAAAGACGTCACAAAGAAAGAAAACTACAGGCCAATATCACTGATGAACATAGATGCAAAAATCCTCAACAAAATACTAGCAAACAGAATCCAACAGCACATTAAAAGGATCATACACCATGATCAAGTGGGGTTTATTCCAGGAATGCAAGGATTCTTCAATATATGCAAATCAATCAACGTGATACACCATATCAACAAACTGAAGGAGAAAAACCATATGATCATCTCAATAGATGCAGAGAAAGCTTTTGACAAAATTCAACACCCATTTATGATAAAAACCCTGCAGAAAGTAGGCATAGAGGGAACTTTCCTCAACATAATAAAGGCCGTATATGACAAACCCACAGCCAGCATTGTTCTCAATGGTGAAAAACTGAAACCATTTCCACTAAGATCAGGAACAAGACAAGGTTGCCCACTCTCACCACTCTTATTCAACATAGTTTTGGAAGTTCTAGCCACAGCAATCAGAGAAGAAAAAGAAATAAAAGGAATCCAAATTGAAAACAAGAAGTAAAGCTGTCACTGTTTGCAGATGACATGATACTATACATAGAGAATCCTAAAGATGTTACCAGAAGACTACTAGAGCTAATCAATGAATTTGGTAAGGTAGCAGGATACAAAATTAATGCACAGAAATCTCTTGCATTCTTCTATACTACAGATGAAAATCTGAAAGTGAAATTCAGAAAACACTTCCATTTACCATTGCAACAAAAAGAATAAAATATCTAGGAATAAACCTACCTAAGGAGACAAAAGACCTGCATGCAGAAAATTTTAACCACTGATGAAAGAAGTTAAAAGATGATACAAATAGATGGAGAGATATACCATGTTCTTGGATTGGAAGAATCATCATTGTGAAAATGATTCTACTACCCAAAGCAATCTACAAATTCAAGGCAATCCCTATCAAACTACCACTGGCCTTTTTTACAG
>NC_041233.1:121927138-121934483 GCF_002837175.3 Physeter macrocephalus | reverse complement strand
CTGTGACAAAGTGAGAGAGTGGCATGGACATATATACACTATCAAACGTAGGGTGGATAGCTAGTGGGAAGCAGCCACATGGCACAGGGAGATCAGCTCGGTGCTTTGTGACGACCTAGAGGGATGGGATAGGGAGGGAGGGAGGGAGGGAGATGCAAGAGGGAAGAGATATGGGAACATATGTATACGTATGACTGATTCGCTTTGTTTTAAACATATGTTAACACATATATATGGCATCTAAGAAAAAAAATGTGTCATGAAGAGCCTAGGGGTAGGATGGGAATAAAGACACAGACCTACTAGACCATGGACTTGAGTATATGGGGAGGGGGAAGGGTGAGCTGTGACAAAGTGAGAGAGTGGCATGGACATATATACACTATCAAACGTAGGGTGGATAGCTAGTGGGAAGCAGCCACATGGCACAGGGAGATCAGCTCGGTGCTTTGTGACGACCTAGAGGGATGGGATAGGGAGGGAGGGAGGGAGGGAGATGCAAGAGGGAAGAGATATGGGAACATATGTATACGTATGACTGATTCGCTTTGTTTTAAAGCAGAAACTAACACACCATTGTAAAGTAATTATAATCCAATAAAGATTTTAAAATTCTCCTAAAATAAATAAAATCCGAGGCAATATAATTTATTACATGATTTTAATGTTTAAAAAAAAGAAAAAAGAAAATAAAATAACTCAAAGCCATCTACTCTTGAAGTAGCAGGATGCTCACCGGGCACAGTGGCTTTCAGGTGGGGTTGGCCAGCGGCTCTGACAGAGGTGTTGCCAGCAGTCCACACCCGACATCCTAGACCTGTTTCCACAGTGAGAATTCATACTGCCCTTGTGTAGTTGATGACTTTGCAGATAGAAAATGAAGAAAAAGAGAAGCATGGTTGGTGAGTCTCAGAGATCATCCCCGTGGGAAATATGTGTGACCTCATGAGACAGTCCTGGGAACAAGGCCAATAATCAGAGGGATTCGGTTGTTCTAGACAAACCTGGTGGCTGTTACTTGACATGAACCTGACCCAAACAATCCAAATACCAAGTGGGAATAAACCTATCAGTAATACCAGTGAACCCTCTAATAAAGGCAAATAGGGTAAGAGAAAAATATTTTCAGTACAGCAGGAAAAAGAAGTCCTGGGAACTTTTGATTTTGTGAGGCACGACACAGTAGAACACCGTGGAACTAGTGACAATGTGGAAGTGAGCGTGATGTTCAAATAAGAGCCGGGAAGGAAGTAGGGAGCGATTTAGGGGCCGCGGCGGCTCGTGTGGTTAGTGCAGAACCTGGAGTTCCAGATATAGATGATGTCGGTGGAAAATGAAGCAGCAGGAGCTGAACAGGCAGCTCTGAGCAGCCTCCCTGTGTGACAGGCTGCCCAGCCCCAGAGGCACGTGAGGCAGCAGAAGGAATTGCTGGGGAGGGGGGTCTGGAGCAGCGTGACAGGATCAGTGAGAACAATGTCCGGGGTGGAGAGGGGGGCTCACGGGTCAGGGCAGAGTTCAGCCCGCAGGCAGGGGCTTCCAGGAGATTGCTCCGGACGGGAGCAGCATGGCGCTGGCGAAACAGAAATGAGCATCTACCGAGGCTGGAGGGACAATCAAGTCAGAGCACTTCGTGAGTAGACAATGAAAGTGGTTAAGACGTTTTGTAAGAGTTCATCTCCGAGAATCCTAAGGGATGCTGGCGAGGGTAAGGACCCACGGACCATGAGAGCTGAGAGCCACTGCTGGGCATGGCCAGGGGACTTGAGAGCCGGAAGGATCAATAAAAACTTACTTTATTATCGCAGATGTAAGGCCTAGACACTTTTCAGATTACATTCATAAACTAAAGTATTTCTGTATAAAGTTTGTAAACATTTTACATATTTTTTTTTTGGTAAGTAAACACAGTAATTCATCAAGATTAACAATACTTATATTTCTGAGGCACTTTTTGTCTGTTTTTTTGTTTTAGATTTTTTTTTCTAATTCAATTGGCACTATAACAACCAAACTGAGTCGTTTATTCTCCAAGAAGATTATTCAGTTGGTGACTCTAATTAGTATTTTGAGTCTCTTTATTGAAATTCTAAAAATAAATAGGAATATCCCCAAAAAGTAATATTTAAATTTCCATCAATTTAGACTTTCCTACTAAGTAGAGGTGAGGTCTGTGATTCTCAACTCTGGCTGCAATTTAAAATACTCAGATAAATGTTTAAATATGCTGCCATCCGGCTGCCGCACTGCTTCACCAAACCCCCAGGTTTCACGCTTGGAGTGTTGTGCTCTCTTGTGCATACGTGCAGATGTATCTTCCGTATTCTTTTTCCTAATTGTGTTTCTCTCTCGCTCGCTCCCTTTTAGCCATAGAAAATAATCGTTCAAACAGACACATGAGGATACTATCATGAAAATGAGAGGAGGCATTATCCACAGATCCTTGATAACACTCCGCCCCATGGGGCTCCTGCCCATCTCTGCCGCCCCCCTTTTGACCGTCTCCCCATCGCTCCCTGCATCTAATGATGCCAACCTCCTCTCAGACCCTAGAACACACCGGGCTCCAGAGGGTGTGAACACATGAACCCAGTGAAAGTGTAAGTTTTAATTTTTTAAATTATCCTTAGACTTCTAAAAACCTCAAACATAAGGAGCTCTGTTACCCCTCAATATAACCTTCAGGTATGTCAATAATCAAAGGGAAACAACCAAAGTAAATGTTGTCAATATTTATGATTGAAGTAAAAGCAATATTTTGAATGGAAAACAGAAGTTGGCCACTGATCGATGTTCTGTTCTTTCTTTATAGTAATTGAAAATTCTCCTTGGGAACATTGATTGACAAGATGAGGAAGTGAAATTTATAAACCTCTTATAAAAACTTGGGTTACCCTCTTTTATAAATAATGACACTTAGAAGAGAATTAGGGTTTTTATTGTTAAAACCTTAAACAATAACCACATTATGAATTAGTTAATAAAATGGTTAATAAATCAGTTAATAAACTGGTTTATCTTTGTAATATATTTATTCTACTTTAATGAACATAATTTATAATTGACTATAACATCCTATAAATGAATTTATATACTTTCAGTAAACTTCTAGGATGGAATGGAAAAGTGTATGTTGGACAAAGCGGTGGAAAAAATGAAAATATATAATTAAAATCAACTTTGTTGTTATGACAGGTTATCCTCTTTTATAAATAATGGCACTCAGAAGAGAATTAGGGTTTTTATTGTTAAAGCCTTAAACAATAACCACATTATGAATTAGTTAATAAAATGGTTAATAAATCAGTTAATAAACTGGTTTATCTTTGTAATATATTCATTCTACTTTAATGAGCATAATTTATAATTGCCTATAACATCCTATAAATGAATTTATATACTTTCAGTAAACTTCTAGGATGGAATGGAAAAGTGTATGTTGGACAAAGCGGTGGAAAAAATGAAAATATATAATTAAAATCAACTTTGTTGTTATGACATCTAGACCAGAGGAAAAAAAGAAATCAGTAAGTATATAGAAGATCTGAGTGACACTATTCATCTTGAAGTAATGAAAATTTATAGAGTTCTCCACCTAACATTTGCAGAATAAAATATATTTTTCTAGTAAACATGGGGAATTTAACCAAATATTCTGGCCCACAAAAGAGGCTCATTAAATATGAAAATAATCAAAATATTACAAATTATGTTAAGAGAATTAAACAAGATCTTGCATGTAAGGGCTCAGATGGGCACAGAAGGCTGCTTCCCACACACCACTCTAACCACAGGCAAGGGAAAACAGAGTTTCAGCTGGAAGTCATTAGGTCATTGTGGATCGAGGGGAATGGAGAAGTAGAAACAGACCGTGAGAGATGAAAAGTGTCCAAAGCAGGACCAGAATCCAGCACTACGAGTGACCACCCTGGGGCCTACTTAGACAATTGACACAATTATCTCCAATCATTCATTGGGATTATAGTGTTTGTTACATGGTCTTAGATAAGTGCTAATAAATACATCATCTCATGTAATTCTCCACACAGCTCTATGACATAGTAGTATGGTCATTTCTGCTTTAGAAGTAAGGAAAGTGAGGCTAGAGTTGGTTAGGTGGCCTGTCCAAGATCACACAAACAGGAAGGGGTAGAGCTAGGATGGGAATGATTGTGTAATTCAGGATAAGCTTGTGCATTTCCTAGCAGCATCCTCATGTCTAAATGGATGAGCCATTTAGACCTGTGGGCATTGTGGAGCAACACCCTTTACACAAGGGCATTGCCCTCACACAAGCACTTTTAATTCAGGTTTGGCCTGTCCAACATCACACAAACAGGAAGGGGTAGAGCTAGGATGGGAATGATTGTGTAATTCAGGATAAGCTTGTGCATTTCCTAGCAGCATCCTCATGTCTAAATGGATGAGCCATTTAGACCTGTGGGCATTGTGGAGCAACGCCCTTTACACAAGGGCATTGCCCTCACACAAGCACTTTTAATTCAGGTTTGGGGAAGGAACTGTGAAAAATCTCCCACATATTGTGCCTAATATTTTGAAAAATAAAAGAATATATAGGGCTTCCCTGCTGGCTCTGTGGTTAAGAATCCACCTGCCAATGCAGGGGACATGAGTTCCAGCCCTAGTCGGGGAAGATCCCATGTGCCGCGGAGCAACTAAGCCTGTGGGGCACACTTACTGAGCCCGCGTGCCACAACTACTGAGATCGCGAGCCACAAATGCTGAATCCCAAGCACCTAGAGCCCTTGCTCTGCAACAAGAGAAGCCGCCTCAATGAGAAACGCTCAAACCGCAACAAACACCCAACGCAGCCAAAAATAAAATAAATAATACAAAATAATAAATATATATACAAAAGATATTAAAGCATTAAATAAAACACAGCTGTCACTTTCTTTCAAGTGTAGTGAGGACAAGAAGGAAACAAAACTGAAACATTTTAATAATTCAATAGTTAATTAAATAATTCCCATGGTTCACTTTTTTGTTGTTTTTGTCTGTGTGGGGTCCTCGCTGCGGCGCGTCTGCCTCTCACCGTGGCGGCTTTTCCCGTTGCGGAGCTCTGGCTCTAGGCGCGATGGTCTCCACAGCTGTGTCTTGCGGGCTCAGCTGCTCCTCAGCATGTGAGATCCTCTGGGACCAGGGATCGAACCCACGTCCACTGCACTGGCAGGTGAACTCTCAACAACTGGGCCACCAGGGAAGTCCTCGTTCACTTCTATTCTCCACCCCTCAATTTTGGGGGGCTGTGCTCAGTTGCTCGTGAAGGTGCAAATGCACAGACCTCAGGACAGCCTCCTTCTTCAGCAGAGACACCCGCAGAGGCTCTAAGCAAGGCCCACAGCCCCTCCCTCCTTGGCCCCCTGAACCTCCTCTTCTCACAGCCCCTCTGCCTTCAGGAGGATCCTGAGCATCTGCCCACATCTCCCCCACGCTCTTAGGAGAGTGGCTTCTACATTGATTTCCTGAGCAACATTATCAGTGGGACCCTTCCTCATTCTAACTCCCATATACAAGGACATTTCACTAACAGTGTTATACATTGCTTTTAAAAAGATACACTTAGGGTTTCCCTTGTGGCCCAGTGGTTAAGAATCCACCTGCCAATGAAGGGGACATGGGTTCGAGCCCTGGTCCGGGAAGATCCCACATGCCACAGATCAACAAAGCCCGCGCGCCAGAACTACTGAAGCCCATGCGACTATAACCCGTGCTCCGTAACAAGAGAAGCCAACGCAATGAGAAGCCCGCACGCAGCAATGAAGACCCAGCACAACGAAAATTAAATAAATAAATTTATAAAAATGAAAAAGATACACTTAACTACCTGTATTACTTTTCTGTTGTTGATTAACAAATTACCAATAGTTCCTTCTCTCACAGTTCTGGAGGTCCAAAATCCAAAATGGATCTGAGTGGGCTAGCTTTAAAGTTTCAGCAGATCTGTTCCTTCTGGAGGATCTGTTGCAGGGTCTGTTCCCTGCCTTCAGCAGCTACTAGAGGCCACAAGATTTCCACGCTTTCTGGCCAGGCCTGCAATCACGTCACTCCCACCTCTGCCCCAGTCCTCACACCTCCTTCTCTGTCTGTGACTCTCTGTCCTTCCTCTTTCATAGCTGAAGACTTTGTGATTGCTTTGTGTCCACAAAAATTATCCAGGAGAGCCTCCCCAATCAAGATTCTTAATTTAATCACACCCACACAAGTTCCTTTAGCCATGTGAGATAATATATTTGTAAGTGTGGGAATTAGGCCAGAGGCTTTCTGAGGAACCATTATTCTGTTTACCATACTACCATTTCTGCACAACTTGAAAAAAATTGTTTTACACTGATGGAAGATATTTTAACATATTAAGGTATGGGGAAGTCATTCTGGCTTATACATGACTTGAACTTTAGGCTATCCCAAACAGCCTGTTTTTAGCCTATTCAACAGGCACTGTCCATCTGCTATTAACGGAGGCTCATGCGCAAAAAACCCCAAACTCCCTGAAGGGTTTCAGCAAAGCACGTTTAAGGGAAAGCTTAAGGAGGGGTGAGGTTGGTTGTTGGTGCAGGAATCCTTTGTCCCCGAAGGTCAGGCCACGATGTTTCCGTAAACCTCCAACAAAAGAAATGTTATTCTCTGTTATGCAACTTTTTATCTTTATATAAACGGAAAAGTGTTATACTCTTAAAGGTCAGAGCATTGAGGATGGGCTATCCTTTATATTTCAGGTTACAGGCAACATTTTTAACTTGAAGCGAAATCAATAGGTTATATACGTTAAAGTAAAAACAACAACAAGAAGAAAAAAACAATTCTAATATGAAGTCAGATTGTTCTTCCCTGTTACAGTATCAGACTCAAGGACACCAACAGCCATTCTCAAAACAGTATCAGCTGCCAGCTGCCACCTGCAACCTTACGGTCTCCAGGTCTCCCCTTGTAACTATGCAACAATTTCAGACCCCAACCAGTCCTTTCTTAATAGGCACCCTTACCACTTGCCAGCTGCAATTATAATTCTTTTCTCATATTTTTATTTTATATTGGCGTATAGTTGATTAACAATGTTGTATTCTTTTCACGTGGACAGCAAAGTGATTCACTTATACATATACATGTATCTATTTATTTCAAATTTCTTTCCCCATTTAGCTTATTACAGAATATTGAGCAGAGTTTCCTGTGCTATACCGTAGGTCCTTGTTGATGATCTTTTTTAATTACAGCACTGTCTATGTGTCTATCCCAACTTCCCAGTCTATACCCCCCAACACTTCCCCTCTGGTAACCATGAGTTTATTTTCTAAGTCTGTGAGTCTGTTTCTGTTTTGTAAAT
>NC_041233.1:121924559-121926955 GCF_002837175.3 Physeter macrocephalus | reverse complement strand
TAGGTGTTCTGCCCATCTTTTCATTAGGTGGTTTGTTTTTTTGATATTGAGCCGCATGACCTGTTTATAAAATTTGGAGGCTAATCCCTAGTCAGTTCCATCATTTACAAATATTTTCTCCCATTCTGTGGGTTGCCTTTTCATTTTGTTTATGGTTTCCTTTGCTGTGCAAAAGCTTTTCTTTTTAATTAGTTCCCTTTTGTTTATTTTGGTTAGCCATGTTGAACATCTTTTTATGTGCCTCTTTGCCATCTGTAGGTCTTCTTTGGAGAAATGTCTATTTAGGTGTTCTGCCCATCTTTTCATTAGGTGGTTTGTTTTTTTGATATTGAGCCGCATGACCTGTTTATAAATTTTGGAGGCTAATCCCTAGTCAGTTGCATCATTTGCAAATATTTTCTCCCATTCTGTGGTTTGCCTTTTCATTTTGTTTATGGTGTCCTTTGCTGTGCAAAAGCTTTTCTGTTTAATTAGTTCCCTTTTATTTATTTTTGTTTTTATTTCCATTACACTAGGAGATGGATAGTAAAAGATATTGCTTTGATTTATGTCAAAGAGTGTTCTGTCTATATTTTCCTCTAAGAGTTTTATAGTATCCAGTCTTACATTTAGGTCTTTAATCGATGTTTAGTTTATTTTTGTTTATGGTGTTAGAGAATGTTCTAATTTCATTTTCTTTTACATGTAGCTATCCAGTTTTCCCAGCACCAATTTATTGAAGAGGCTGTCTTTCCTTCATTGTATAGTATTGCCTCCTCTGTCATAGATTATTTGACCATAGGTGGGTGGGTTTATATCTGGGCTTTCTATCCTGTTCCACTGATCTATATTTCTGTTTTTGTGCCAGTACCATACTGTTTTGATGACTGTAGCTTTGTAGTAAAGAGTGAAGTCAGGGAGCCTGACTCCTCCAGCTCTGTTTTTCTTTCTCAAGGATTGCTTTGGCTATTCAGGGTCTTTCTTATTTCCATACAAATTTTAAGATTTTTTGCTCTAATTCTGTGAAAAATGCCACTGATGACTTGATAGGGATTGTATTGAAGCTGTAGATTGTCTTGGGTAGTATAGTCATTTAACAATGTTGATTCTTCCAATCCAAGAACATGGTATATCTTTCCATCTATTTGTGTCACCTTCAATTTCTTTCATCAGTGTCTTATAGTTTTTGGAGTACAGGACTTTTGTCTCCTTAGGTGGGTTTATTCCTAGAAAATCCTAAAGACGTTACAAGAAAACTACTAGAGCTCATCAATGAATTCTGTAAAGTTGCAGGATACAAAATTGAAACATGGAAATCTGTTGCATTTCTATACACTAACAATGAAAGGTCAGAATGGGAAATGAAAGAAACAAATCTATTTACCATCACATCAAAAAATATACATATATATATAATTCTTCACAATCAACTTATGTCATTTTGAGGTTTTTGCCTTTGTAAGACTCCCCAATCTTGCAGTCCTGCTGAACACATTTCAGGTCCTTCTAGAATCGGTCTCTCCTGAGCTATAGACCTCAGTTTGGCTCAAATAAAATTCTTTTCTATTCCTAGTATAGATTGATTTAGTGATTATTTATATTGACAACACAATTAAAGAGTTTCTTTATAACAGTTCAGAATAGAATGGACAGCTAAAATATGAGTTACCGATACTAAAGTTCACCTTCATGTAGTGCACGGAGGCTTCTACAAGGGCAGGGGACGGGGACGTTCCCCAGCAAGGAGGGCCTTGACAGTTCTCTGCCCCTCCCAAAACCTCCAAAGCCCACTGCGCTGCCCTATGGGGGGGTGTGCAGCTCAAGCATCATGGAGACCCTGGGGACATGACTATGAGTTGGGAGGCGTCCTGACCTGCACCCTTCAGAGACCATCTCCGTCGATGACACTCCAAGCCCTGGAACTGCCAACCTGAGGTCCTCTTCTTATGGAGCAAGGGCTCATGTGACCGAGGTGCAGAAAGCCCAACTCTGCCAGCAGGTGTTTTAATCAAAGTAAGGGATTATTTACAGATCTCCAAGCAAGGGAGTGGGAGATAAGCCACAGATACACTCCAATTTGGCCTTTGAATTAGGGGCATTTTTAATGGGAAGAAAAAAGAGGCTGCCATTAATCATCATCACTTGACATTTCTGTGACTCTTTTTTTTCCTTTTTTAACAAATCGAAGTATAGTTGACTTATTGATACAATATTGTGTTACTTTGTGGAGTATAGCAAAGTGATTCAGTTTTATATATATATATTTTTTGATTATTTTCCCTTATAGGTTATTACAAGATTTTGAATATAGTTTCTTGTGCTATGCAGTAAAACCTGGCTAGTTACCTATTTTATGAACAGAATTTTGGACCTGTTTATCCCATACTATATGTGACATTTGTTCATCATAGCATCAG
>NC_041233.1:121920199-121922360 GCF_002837175.3 Physeter macrocephalus | reverse complement strand
TACAGACAAAATCTCACACAGCAGCACACACATACACACTCACAAAAAGAAAAAAAGGGGAAAATAGTAATATATCTTGCTCCCAAAGTCCACCTCCTCAACTTGGGATATTTCGCTGTCTATTCAGGTTTTCCATAGATGCAGGGCACTTCAACTTGATAGTGGAGCTTTAATCCGCTGCTTCTGAGGCTGCTGAGAGAGACCTCCCCCTCTCATCTTTGTTCGCACAGCTCCTGGGGTTCAGCTTTGTACTTGGCCCCGCCTCTGCGCGTAGGTCGTCCGAGGACGTCTGCTCTTCGCTCAGACAAGACGAGGCTAAAGGAGCAGCTGATTTGGGGGCTCTGGCTCACTCAGGCCGGAGGGAGGGAGGGGCACGGATGCGGGGCGAGCCTGCGGCGGCAGAGGCCAGCCGGCGTGATGCTGCACCGGCCCGAGGCGCGCCGTGCGTTCTCCAGAGGAAGCTGTCCCTGCATCCCGGGACCCCGGCAGTGAACTCTGTTTTAGGGGGACTTGGATTCACCCTGCAGGACGTGAGAGGACAGCAAGTCAGTCCTGGTGCCCAGCCCCCATCAGCTCCTGGACGGACCCTTGCCCTTGAAGAGGCCACTCTGGGGGAAAGAGGAGCTGCTGGGACAGCGGCTCCTGAACCCCTCTCTCCTCTGGCACATCTCAGGGCTCCGAGTTCCCGCAGGAGCAGAAGCAGACGCCCACGTGGGAGCGAGTGGCCAGCGGGAGGAGGAGGTGCACAGCCCAGCAGCGGCCGGAGTGCAGGAAGCCGGGGCGGTTCTGGCCCCCTGGGGGACGAAACTGGAGTCTGAAGGCCTTCTGAGAGGACCGCGGTGCCGCCCGCCTCCTCCCCACCTCTGCCGCCTTCCCTGTGAGCGGAGGCCTTTAGGTGGCTCTGGACAGGGGGGCGGGCCCTCCTTCCCGCCGCTCCTCCAGCTCCAGGCCGGGCTCCTGCAGCGGAACTCCTTGTGCCTGCAGCGCTTGCCCCGTCCGGAAGCCCGGGGCACGGAGCAGAGGCCATGGCCCGGGGCCCTGGTCTCCGCCCGCACCGAGGGACTCCTCCCAGACCCGCCGGCCAGCTCCAGGAAGAGCCGGTGGATCCACACCCGCCTCCTCACCAGAGAGGAGGTTCTCATCTTGTCGCAGGAAGAATTCAGAGACAACAGGGAGAAGGAGAAGGCACTGCGAGGACTTTTGGGGCACAGAGGGCCCATGGGGGTAAGCAGCGGCGCTGAGCTGCTAGGATAGGCTGCTTACAAGGGGCGTGAAAATGAAGGGGCGGAATATTCATTAGGGAGGGTGGGGCTTGGGTTCGCACTTCCTGATTTTCACACCAGCTCCACATTTCTGAGGAGAGGAGGGAGGTTCCTCCTTATTTAGCCTTGCTGGGAAGTGTCCCGGCCCCGGTGCATGATGGGAACTTTTCATCTGCAAGGTTAATTTTATTGGTGACTGTCCACAGTGGCTAAGTGGCTAAGCTTGGTTCAGTGGGTTGAGTACGTTTCCTGGTTGGGGGGACTAGTACATATGTTTTGGGGGATGAGGCTGGATTTTGTCTTTATGGTGGGCAGGTCCACGTCAGGTGGTGTGTTTGGGGATGTTGGTAGCCTTATTATGATTTTAGGCAGCCTCTCTGCTAATGGCTCGGCTTGTAGTCCTGTCTTGCTATATGTTGGGCATAGGGCATCCAAGCACTGTAGGTTGCTGGTCCTTGAGTGAAGCTGGGTCTTGGTGTTGAGATGGAGATCTCTGGGAGATTTTCGCCGTTTGATATTGCGTGGAGCTGGGAGGTCTTTTGTGGACCTGTGTCCTGAGGTTGCTTCTCCCACCTCAGAGACACAGCCCTGCCGCTTAGTTGGAGAGCCAAGAGCCTTTAATCCACACGGCTCAAAATAAAAGGGAGAAAAAATATAAAGGAAAGAAAGAAAGGAAGGAAGGAAGGAAGAAAGGAAGGGAGGAAGGAAGAGAGGAAGAAAGGGAGGAAGGCAGGGAGGAAGGAAGGGAGGAAGAAAGGAAGGAAGGAAGAAATGAAGGAAGGAAGAAATGAATGAAGGAAGAAAGCAAGAATGGAAGGAAGGAAGAAAGGAAGAAAGGGAGGAAGGAAGGGCAGAAGAAAGGAAAGAAGAAAGGAAGGGAGGAAGGAAGAAAGGAAGGA
>NC_041233.1:121918575-121919914 GCF_002837175.3 Physeter macrocephalus | reverse complement strand
TAGGACAAATGGTGAAAGCAAAGCTATACAGACAAAATCTCACACAGCAGCACACACATACACACTCACAAAAAGAAAAAAAGGGGAAAATAGTAATATATCTTGCTCCCAAAGTCCACCTCCTCAACTTGGGATATTTCGCTGTCTATTCAGGTTCTCCATAGATGCAGGGCACTTCAACTTGATAGTGGAGCTTTAATCCGCTGCTTCTGAGGCTGCTGAGAGAGACCTCCCCCTCTCATCTTTGTTCGCACAGCTCCTGGGGTTCAGCTTTGTACTTGGCCCCGCCTCTGCGCGTAGGTCGTCCGAGGACGTCTGCTCTTCGCTCAGACAAGACGAGGCTAAAGGAGCAGCTGATTTGGGGGCTCTGGCTCACTCAGGCCGGAGGGAGGGAGGGGCACGGATGCGGGGCGAGCCTGCGGCGGCAGAGGCCAGCCGGCGTGATGCTGCACCGGCCCGAGGCGCGCCGTGCGTTCTCCAGAGGAAGCTGTCCCTGCATCCCGGGACCCCGGCAGTGACGGGCTGCACAGGCTCCAGGGAGGAGAGGTGTGGAGAGTGACCTGTGCTCCCACACAGGCCTCTTGGTGGCGGCAGCAGCAACCCTAGTGTCCCACATCCGGCTCTGGTGTCCGCTCCGACAGCCACGGCTCGCGCCCGTTTCTGGAGCTCCTTTAAGCGGCGCGCTTAATCCCCTCTCCTCGCGCCCCAGGAAGCAAAAGGAAGTCTCCTGTCTCTTCGGGAGCTCCGCGCCCATTACTTGAGCTCCTTTACGCGGTGCGCTTAATCCCTTCTCCTCTCCAAAGCTTTTTAATGTGTAAGTACTGCCAAAGGGCCAAGCAAAACAGGTTATAGAACCTATATATCTGCAGTGGATGAAAGCTAGTTTCTGTTAGTGGGTGAGATATTATATTAACATTCTTGTCTCAATATAAAAGAAACGAATAACTCAGTCTAGCTTTTACAGACAGGTTGAATTTTTTCTATTTTCTAGTTCATCCCCAAGAAATATACCGTTGACCTGCAGATAAACGGGTCCTTTCTGAACGCATGCTGTGTTGGTGTCATTTCAGGATTTTTAAGGTCACCTTCCATGTCTGAAAAAAAGAGAAAAGAAATAGCTACAGTGACTTGGGGGAAGGAGAATTTTGCAAATGCTCACAAGTCTAATGTAAGTATGTGTCAAGTATTGGCTTTACACAGAGAAAAGATGTGAAATGGAGAAATATAGCAACAATTAGAGACATGATATAGAACATTGATGATGTATACTATTTTTAAGAGTAAAATGACAGAAAAATAAAATGAAGGTGTGATGTCGGGGAGATTAAGACACAGTAAA
>NC_041233.1:121912496-121917763 GCF_002837175.3 Physeter macrocephalus | reverse complement strand
ACCAGTGTGAATCAATTGTTCTATAGTGGATTAAACTTTATTTTCAAAAACAAAAAGTCCAATAGTTTAACTCAATGCCATCCCTAGGACTTGCATTTTAAAAGGACAATGTCTGTTCTGTGTCACTTTGTAGGGTTAGACTCCACCGGAGTTTGCACAGCAGAATCGTATTTGGAAAATATTTAATGCATTTATTTCTCCATTTAAGGCCTCCATGCAGTGAGTACCCTGCACTGGTCTGAGTGTTAGATATGGAGCCGCAAAAAAGACATACTACAGTTCTCTGAAAGTCTACTATCTTTTGACATGACAAAGATGAAGTAAGCAAATGAACAAGATCATTTCATCCAGGTTTTAGTAAGTGCTTTATGTGTGTATATGTGTCAGGGTGGGGAGGGGAGTGAAATCTGGGGAAGCTGCTCTGGATGAGTTTTTATTAAATAAATAAATGCTGACAGTGTCACCCACAGAGAACAGATGACTGCTGTTCTCCAGCATCACATCCCTGTGCAGGTTCCTCTGAGTTCGTTCTGACAGGCCTCCCTTTTTCGATGAAGTTTAGAGCCACAACTTGAAGGTAGCTGATTCCTCAAAACATGCTGGACTTTCTGGTTCAGGCTTCTCCATCCCCAGGAGTATCCAGAGGTGATGGCTGAGGGTGACTGCACTGGGAAAAGGCAGCTGTGTGTATCAAAAGCTCAAACCCTTCTTGAGGTCAAGTCCAATATTTCTCTGGGCTGACGTGGCATAAGCCTTTCAAATGCATCACAGAGATGCATTTGAAACACTCTGAATACACAATAGCTTTCATGATTAAGGCTTATCACATGAGGGGTGTGAAACAACCAGTACATTCTATGACAGAATGTAAGTTCTGAGTTCTGGGTTAGCAATCATAATATTTGTACTTGGGAATTAATAAATAAACCCTGTGTTCCAACAATTTTTGTTAAATCTACAGACAACACAAGGCAAGAAATATCCATGTCTGCCACTAATCAGCTTTGATTGTGAGCAAATTATTTCCCATTTTGAACTTTACAATTTTCAGGTGTGATTAAGTTAAATAACCTCTTGAGAGAGTTGAGTGATTACATGATCTAATAGGTAAGTGCTTCTCACAAAACAAAACCCAATAAATAAAAGCTATATATTATTATATGTTATTTATTATTTGTTCAGGAATATTGTCATTAAAATGTTAGAGAGCCTTTAGGCAATGTCCACCCCTCTGCATGACTGGACAACTTTTATACTAAACTTGGGGTGAGGAGGTGCTGCCTGTATCATCTCCACTCTCATCAGGTGTTCATCACCAGATGTGAGAACAAAGGGTGTATGATGATTCCACGTGCAAAAGTTCAGTTGTCCCCTTTGTTCGCATCTGCTGCATAAGGGGAATTATTTCCCTTGGGAAAGCAACTCAAGGCTCATTAAGTGAAGGGCTGAAACCATGCAGAATCGAGACAGCAGTCCCTGGCGGGGATGATTGGGGCGCCTGAGTGAATGTCTATGGGCTCCCGGGATGAGGGAAATGGCTGAGGAGACCAGGTCTGCAGAGTCAAGTTTACACAAGGTCCCCACTTGCATCTGGGGGGCCTGGGTGGAGCAGAGGCATTTAGAGGCTGGTATGCCAGCTCTTGCCTGGAAGCTGTAGTAGGATGGGGTAGAAAAGCAGGATGTTCGGCCCATCTTTGTTTCAGAAAACACTCATCTTTCCTGCAACAGACACCAGGCTATAGGGAAGACTTGATTCTTGTTTTTCAGAATTGCTTTAGCTATTCTAATTCCTTTGCCTTTCCAACTCAGATTCTTTCAAAGATAAATGCATATCTTGTTGTTGGTGCTGGCTTTTTTTAAAAAATAACTCTGGAAGTTTTACAAATGGCTATGTTCATTGAATAGTTCATTATCAACATCTTTCTAAGTCAGTACCTATAGATCTACGTCATTTAAAAAAATATCAGTAACCCAAACACAAATTGATAATAATGCATTGTGGGGATGCACTAACTAGAATTTATTTACCTAATTTCTCTTAATGGCTATGTTTTTGAAATACTCTGTCTTATATTAAGTAATGCTGATATCAATATTCTTATTACACATGAAATTTGAACAACTGTTCCTCACAAAGCCGTTTGTTATTTGACTTTGCTTGTGGAATATGTAAATATCAATTTGTGGTCAAGTTTACCATTCATTTCTTTGATGGCTTCAGGACTTTTTGGAGAAATGCTTCACAAGGACTCCACTATGAAATCACAAAAATTTATTCTTACATTTTTTTACTGAGTACTTTCATGGTTTCAGTATTCCTTTTTTTTTTTCTCATTAAACTTTTTTAATGAGTCTCAAATTCTTTGACAGATTTTAGGTCAAGTTGTTTCAATTAAAAAGTACTGATTTTAAAACTATTAACTTAAAACTGCCACACACAAAAGAAATTGTCCACAACACATTCTCCTTTCCTTCTGAAGGTTTTACGATGCATTGTTATCATTAACCAGTCTTTTGCTATTAATCTTAAATGGTCAATTGAGACAAACAGGTCTGAGACCCTTCTTCCACCACTGATTAAGACTCGGGTGGCAGGCATTGGGGATAATATTCATTTAGCCTTCTGAGATTTCTGGGCAGATTGGTGATCTTGCCAGCTCCAGCTGACTTCTTGTCCACTGCTTTGATGACACCCACAGCAACCGTCTGTCTCATGTCACAAACAGCAAAGCGGCCCAGAGGAGGATAGTCAGAGAAGCGCTCAACACACATGGGTTTGCCAGGAACCATATGAACGATGGCAGCATTACCAGATTTCAAGAATTCGGGGCCATCTTCCAGCTTTTTCCCAGAACGACGATCAGTTTTCTCCTTCAGCTCAGCAAACTTGCAGGCAATGTGAGCTCTCTGGCAATCCGGCCCAAGTGCATAGTTTCAGTTTTTCAATCCACACAGCCCGAGTCCCTGCAAAATCCTTAAGTCCGCCCCGGGAGCAGGGACCCGCCCGTGTGCTCGGGGATCCTTCGCTGCAGCCTCCCGGCGACATCTTCCCAGCTCCCTCCCCCTTTCTGTCTGCTGCCAGGGTCGCGCCGCGTCGTACCGAGCCGGGAGCTTGCTCCGAGGCGGACGCCCCGGGACGAGCTCGGGCGTTTGGGCGGCCGCGCTGCACCCTCGCCGGCAGGCGATCGGGATCTGTCGCGGGTACGTTCTAGCCGGTTGCGGGGCGTTACATAGCGGCCGCTTTGAGGTCAGCCCTTCCCTCCGGAGCTTCGGCGACTTTCGCGAGGGTTGTGACTCGGCCGCCGGGCCCGAGGCAGAGTTCCAGGAGTCTGCGAGATTGGCGGCGACTGTCCCAGTGGCGTCGAGGCGTGGGCGCTTCCTGCTGTAGCCGTAGATTGTCCGAGCAGATTCATGGGGTGTGAGGCCGGCCTTGCGCTTTGCGGCTGTGGTTGTTGTGGTCCTGGCGTGTCTACCAGCATGCCCTGGTGCCCCTCCGCCCGCAAGACTGAGCGTGGTTATAGGACACGGTGTCCGTGCCCGACGACGTCCTCCACGTCCTGGTGTTCGTACTTTCTCGATTTTTCCGAGTCTTTGGGAGGTGGGGAACGACACGGATGTAATGGGACGGCGCCTGGCCTTCACCGGCCTCTGCGCTAGATGCTGAAATTATTCATCAGTTTTTTACGTCTCTCGCCAGAGGGGGCTCGGGCCAGATGGCGAAACGAGGAGGCATTGGGATGTCGACCACGGGCCTCCCCGTCCTCCTTCCCACGGGACCATGATGCCCCGACTCACAGGCCGTCCGGCGGTGCGTCCTCGCCGCCTTGGGGCGCCGGGTGAGTCCAGGTGCTGTGGCGGCAGTGGGGCTGCTCCCCGGCGCCCACTTTGGTTTCTCCAGGTTCCACGCGAAGCGGTCACAGGGCTCCGTAGATGGGATTCCCCTGCAGGTCAAGCTGCGTCTACAATGGCAACGCCCGGCGTCCCGTCTCCTGTTCGCCTCGGCGAACCGCTTGTGTGTCGACAGCACACGTAGGTCCCTTCACGCGGGGGACGACACGGAGTGTGGCGGGCGAGCGGGGAGGACGCTCCAAGCGCGGCGGCCGTCCCACCTGGGTCTGGGTGGTCGGAGCCCCTAACAAACGTTTGGGAGACGGGGTGCGCCCTGGGCTCTCCGCTGATCGTCAGGAGGGGCCTCGAGCCCGGGCGCAATCCTGTTTGGGAGCGGTGGTCTGAGACTCCTCCAGGGAATGAGCTTTCTCTCTGGATCCTGGGAACAGTCTCTGCACCCGCGGGCGGACACCCCAGACCGTGCAACGCGACGGATGGCGGACTGGGTCGACCCCAGGAGTTAGGGGGTCGGCTGAACGCCTGCGCCCTTGCACGACCCGGATTCGTCCCGCTGAGGTTCGCACCAGTGCAGCTGCACCTGGTGGTTCCTAAAGCAAGGTCGACCAGATGGCTTGGCAGCGATAGTGGGGACGCGAAAAATATGAGTTGGATTAATGATTTTTTGTTTTTCACTGTAACACTCACAGTAGACTCACCACAATGTAGGCATTAATGAAATGTCTACATTTCTTAATCCTGAGATTTTGGTGATGAAAATTACCATTGTTTTTGTTACTCAACACTAGTGTAATTATTACCATTGTTTGCAGTTAATTTTAAAAACACTGACTAAAGTTTCTTTATCCACAGAGTATTTGAAGATGTTGAAAGAGCGTTTCCAGAATACAGAATTTTCTATATACGCCTGGGAGTGCGGGACCTCCTCCCTCTAATCACGAGGTCCTGCCCCACCCCCTGCAGCTAGCAACCTGGAAGGCCAGACCCAAATCTGGGCAGCAACAGACTCCAAGGGTCAGTGCTTCCTCCGAGACTGACAACGTCCACATTTTTCATCTTCTGCATTCATAACTGAATATAGGAAAACCAAATATGTGGCCCGAGGCAGTCAGGTGGGCTTTCCCTCTTCCTGTCCGCCGCCTACAGCTTCGTCACATCACAACCTTCTTTTTTGCCGTCAGAAAGCACTTCTGCGTGTGCTTGAGTCACTGTAACGTGAGAGGCGGTGTCTGTGTCCCTCAGTTTGTAGCGCCAGCTCTGAACAAATAGTGCATGTCTCTCTTGGGAGGTCTTTCCTCATGTCTACAGAGCTTAGTAGAGTGAGAGTGAGAATCAACCAATCAAGAAACAACTCAGGTTTATATGTGTTTTTGATGTTCTTTTATTAAAATCACATTTACTCATGACGATTTTTAAAGTGA